>NC_058081.1:721071438-721250585 GCF_014858855.1 Bufo gargarizans | reverse complement strand
TTCACACACAAGGAAAATAACATAAACACTTGGCAGAGTCCTGGTGTTAATGCACACCACAGAAAATCCCCATGTTACTTCACATGGCCAAAGTCCACAGAACTCAAGACGAACACGTCACCTGAATGTCCACAGCCGGCTTTTAGGGTGCCTGGCTTCCGGCTGGTGGCTCTCATGCAGCTCCCCAAAAAACACAGAGCCTTCACAGCACCACTTTTACTTGGAGGAACATACCACACCCAGCTGAGCTGCTGGCTGGGTTTTTAAACCCCAGCCCAAAACCTGGCCTGGACGCGGGGAACAGCCACCCACCCTGCTCTTTGGCTGCTCCCAATAAGAACCGGCCCGGATCGGCTTTTCAGCCACACTAAGAACAAACAGTGTCAGCGAGCACTAGCTGCTGCTGACACATAAAATAACCGGTTCTTATCTCACCGAGGCCAGGAACCTCGGTGACACGTACCTTCCGTCAATGACGGACCCTTGCACCTTCCTACAGGGGGTTGTGTGGAGGCAAATTACTATATTGGGGCTGTGTGGGGGCAAATTACTGTGTGAGGGGAAATTACTGTGTGGGGGCAAATTATTATAGGAGATTACTATGTGGGGGAAAATTACTATATGGGGCAAATTACTATATGGGGGCAGTGTGGGGGAAAATTACTATATGGGGGTAGTATGTGGGCAAATTACTATAAGAGGGCTGTGTGGGGGCAAATTACTATATGGGGGCAGTTCCGGGAAAAATTACTGTGTGAGGGGAAATTATAATAGGAGGGATTACTATGTGGGGAAATTACTATATGGGGGCAGTGTGGGGGGAATTACTATATGAGAACAGTGTGGGGGATATTGCTATTGGGGAGGCACTGTCGGGGCATTTTAATTACAGGGACATATTAGGGGACATTATTTTTGGGGACACTATACAGGGATTATTACCTGGAGCACAATAAAGGATGTTATTATTATTACTGTGGACACCAGGGGCGGACACAGGCAGCAATGGGCCCCAGCAAAGGACGTACCTAACCCCCCCCCCCCCTCCAGACCACACATACTAATAAAATCATCTTGTGAATGTTTACAATATGTATATATATATTCTTTTCATACAAGGTCTCGCCTCTAACTCTGCCCAAAGCATAACTATACACACCCAGTCCCCTTAATGCCTCCACATTGTAATTATTCCCCCTTTGTGCCAGTACATAGTAGTTATGTCCAGATATGTGCCCCCTCACAGTAGTAATGGTCAGATATGTGCCCCCTCACAGTAGTAATGGTCAGATATGTGCCCCCTCACAGTAGTAATGGTCAGATATGTGCCCCCTCACAGTAGTAATAGTCAGATATGTGCCCCCTCACAGTAGTAATGGTCAGATATGTGCCTCCTCACAGTAGTAATGGTCAGATATGTGCCTCCTCACAGTAGTAATGGTCAGATATGTGCCTCCTCACAGTAGTAATGGTCAGATATGTGCCCCCTCACAGTAGTTATGTCCAGATATGTGCCCCCCTCACAGTAGTTATGTCCAGATATGTGCCCCCTCACAGTAGTTATGTCCAGATATGTGCCCCGTCACAGTAGTTATGTCCAGATATGTGCCCCCTCACAGTAGTTATGTCCAGATATGTGCCCCCTCACAGTAGTTATGTCCAGATATGTGCCCCGTCACAGTAGTTATGTCCAGATATGTGCCCCCTCACAGTAGTTATGTCCAGATATGTGCCCCCTCACAGTAGTTATGTCCAGATATGTGCCCCGTCACAGTAGTTATGTCCAGATATGTGCCCCCTCACAGTAGTTATGTCCAGATATGTGCCCCCTCACAGTAGTTATGTCCAGATATGTGCCCCCTCACAGTAGTTATGTCCAGATATGTGCCTCCTCACAGTAGTAATGGTCAGATATGTGCTCCCTCATAGTAGTTATGTCCAGATATGTGCCTCCTCACAGTAGTAATGGTCAGATATGTGCCCCCTCACAGTAGTTATGTCCAGATATGTGCCCCCTCACAGTAGTAATGGTCAGATATGTGCCCCCTCACAGTAGTAATGGTCAGATATGTGCCTCCTCACAGTAGTAATTGTCAGATATGTGCCTCCTCACAGTAGTAATGGTCAGATATGTTCCCCATCACAGTAGTAATGGTCAGATATGTGCCCCCTCACAGTAGTAATGGTCAGATATGTGCCTCCTCACAGTAGTAATTGTCAGATATGTGCCTCCTCACAGTAGTAATGGTCAGATATGTGCCTCCTCACAGTAGTAATAGTCAGATATGTGCCTCCTCACAGTAGTAATGGTCAGATATGTGCCTCCTCACAGTAGTAATTGTCAGATATGTGCCCCCTCACAGTAGTAATGGCCAGTTATGTGCCTCCTCACAGTAGTAATAGTCAGATATGTGCCTCCTCACAGTAGTAATGGTCAGATATGTGCCTCCTCACAGTAGTAATGGTCAGATATTTGCCTCCTCACAGTAGTAATAGTCAGATATGTTCCCCATCACAGTAGTAATGGTCAGATATGTGCCTCCTCACAGTAGTAATTGTCAGATATGTGCCCCCTCACAGTAGTAATGGCCAGTTATGTGCCTCCTCACAGTAGTAATGGTCAGATATGTGCCCCATCACAGTAGTAATGGTCAGATATGTGCCTCCTCACAGTAGTAATTGTCAGATATGTGCCCCCTCACAGTAGTAATTGTCAGATATGTGCCCCCTCACAGTAGTAATGGCCAGTTATGTGCCTCCTCACAGTAGTAATGGTCAGATATGTGCCCCCTCACAGGAAGTAAAAAATCTATACTCACCTAGTTCCTCATGATCACAGTTCAGCCGCCGGCGCTCCGCAGCAGTAGCAGGATGTAGTGTCACACATAGGAGGAGGAGGAGCACAGCAGATTTCCGGCGGCACCGCTCCTCCTCCTACACAGACCGGCAGTGTGATGTCTGACACTACATCCTGCTGCTGCTGCGGAGCCATGTTTAGATTTGATGCTGCCCGAGGCACTTTAGTGCCAGCTTCCTCCCCCCAATGAAGTCCATAGCTGATGGTAAAATGCTCCCTAGGCCTTCAGCTATCCCTCAGGACCCTTCATACACTTGGACAACGGGGGCGTTACCATTACACCTAGAGGCCCCGCCCTCTCTGTAACTGCCACGCCCTCTGCACTTTAACATGGTCCGGTGGGATGACATTTTCACTGCCAGGCCCTGTCAAAGTAGAGACAGCAGAGCCTCCAGGTGTAATGGTAACACCCCCGTTGCTCCTAGAGGATCATTTGCATATATTCAAATATTCATTTTTTTTCTCAATAATGCAGGCACATATGAACATGGGCCCAACACAGACCGGCACTGATGGGGGGGCTTTAGAGCTGCCCTAGCCAGGCTAAAGCATGTCCATTAGTGCCATTGACATCACCGGGCTCACTGCCAGGCGGAAGCCTCCCCCAAATAGTATCCCCAGTGGTAATAAGGCTCCCTACAGTGCCCTCAGTACTAGTAAGGCCTCCCTATAGGGCACCTCTATAAGGCACTTCTATAGAGCCCTCAGTAGTAGTAATGCCCTCCACCACTGCCCACAGTATTTATAATGTTCCCTGCAGTGCCCCCTGTATTTATAATACCTCCTGCCGTACCTCCCAGATCATCTCTGTAGTGCCCCCATAAATTATAATGCCCGAACTCTCCCTCCAAGCCTTCTATACCATGCAGTCCCATGTAAATAACATCAGTCGTCTCCCACCAGTCTTCTATATGATAAAGTCCCATGTAAACAACCTATCTTCCTTACAGTCTTCTATACCATGCAGTCCCATGTAAATAACTTCACTCCTCTCCCTTCAGTCTTCTATACCATGCAGTGCCATGTAAATTACACCAGTCCTCTCCCTACAGTCCTATGTAAATAACTTCTCTTCCACAGTCCCATGTAAATAACTTCAATCCTCTCATTCACCCTCCTCCAACACATAGTCCCATATAAATAACACCACCCCTTACCCTCCAGTCTTCTAAAATATCCAGTCCCATGTAAATAACACCAGTCATCTCTCTCCAATCTTCTAGAACATACAGTCCCATGTAAAAAACATATCTTTCTTATAGTCTTCTATAACATACAGTCCTATGTAACTGACACCCCTCCCCTCCCTTCAGCCCCTCTAACATACAGTCCCAGTTAAATAGCATATTTCCCTCCCACTAAGCAGGGAGGAGGTATAATGGGGAGAACCACATCTCCCAGCATTTCTCTGGCACTTACATTCATTCCATGGTATCACAGGTCTCCACTGCTGAGCGCTGCCTCTTCCTGCACTGGTCACATGACGGTGACCTCATCACAGGTCCTACCTCCACTTCCACTGCTGAAAAGATCACATGACTATGATGTCATCGAAGGTCCTTCAGCTATGGAGTGTAGACAAAAACGGGCCTCAGATTCGCAGTAAGCGCTAATCAGGACCCCACCCCCAAAACTCCGCCCCCTCCCGACCTCCACACCAAGGTGCCCAGGTTACCCTGTTGGCAGAGGTAGGGAATGAAAAATATCATAATATAATAAAAAAAATTGCCTCTGCTGGCACTGGGATGCCCCCCCCCCCCCCCTGAACCAGCTGCCGTGCCAACCATTTTCTCCAGTCTCAGGAAACTTCTAGGAAAATGTAGCAAAAGGGACCCACGCCTGTATTTCGCGCGTAATTTATATTCGCCCAAATATTCATGTAATATCGCAAATTCGAATATAGCCCCTGCCGCTCATCACTAGACACTATAGGGACATTTGGGGTAATTTATCAAACTGGTGTAAAGTAGAACTGGTTTAGTTGCCCATAGCAACCAATCAGATTCCACCTTTCATTTTTGACAGCTCTTTTGGAAATCCAGTTCTACTTTACACCAGTTTGATAAATTACCCCAATTATGTTTTCTGGGGTCAGTATTTCTTCAGCAGTACAGTACCTGGGGCATTGGGGGGCACCACGGGCACAGTATTTGGGGTGGCAGCAGGATGACACTGTGGGGACACCGGGATGGGGAGGTTGGTGGAAAAATTGAGAAATTTAACGTGTCTGTGTAACAAAGACCGTAGAGACGAGATGCGGCTGAAGTAATTAGTCATGGCGGTCTGGGTCAAATGGAGGAGAAGAGGAAAGAGAAGATCTACATGACAGGAGATGTCCCTGGATGTCACAGGTATGTGGTGCTGTATTCCCCTATATGTAGAGCTCGCTCACTACTGTGACCTGCGTCTCATCTTCTCCTCCAAGTTTTTTTTATCATAAGTATAGGTATTTTAAATTTGGCAACTAAAAATGTAACTTGGCTTCTAAATTTTTCAGTTTTGGAGCCAATCTGGGATAATTTGCGGTATTTTTTTAGTCTGGAGTACTGTGTGCTGCTGGGTCCTAGATGAATGGGATGTCATATGGCCTAGGACGAGACTGTGGCGGTCATGAAGCACCGCAGCCTCTTCATACAGAAAAAAACAAGAAACTAAACTAAAATGGAGGGAGGGGCCCGAGTTGGGTAGACATCCCCGGGCCTACCCTGCACTGGGCACCACCCCACTTGGCATTCCTATCAACCTGTTACTCCATTGGCCCTGGGGGGCGGCACTTGCTCAGGGCGGTACTATATGGCGGTGCTATATAAATGCTTGGTATTAATATTACTAGGGTGGGCAGATCTCAGACTACTGACCTGATAACGATGGTCCTATTTAAGGGAGGGTGGGGGCATACAAGCCCAACCGAATTAAGACATAGCAGAGCCAACCTATAATCATCCGGACCATCCTCAGACCCTGTTATCACTGCTGCCGCAGACTCATCTATAGGGGGTGCAGTAATGTCCTCCTATATTGTGCCTTCCCCTCCCCCGCCGCCTCCATCCGCACCCTATAATCCCGTCCAGAGAACTTCCACATAAATCGCTTTCTCCCGGCTGATCACAAACCTCCCTCCGCAGCTGAACTATTACTCTGACAGATGCGCCGGCCGATCCTCAGAGAGGCACTGAAAATGTGCCCGAGCGTTATTAATCCCAGGCTGGGAAGAAGGATTTTTTTTAGCAATTATCTAATAAACTGATTACAGAACTTTCTAATAATACAGACTCATTTTACTGTCTAGTGATTAACAATCTGCGCGGCGTACAGTTGTGTTCAAAATAATAGCAGTGTGTTTAAAAACGTGAATAAAGCTCCAAATCCTTCTAATGGCTTCTATTTCCATCCACACAGATGCATCGGGAGCACTACACATTCTGTTCCAAATCAAAACATGAAGAAGAATACATCAAATTGGTGTTGTTCCTCAAAAAAAATTGAAGAAAAGTGAATATTAGGCTACTTTCACGCTTGCGTTCGGTGCGGACCCGTCTGGTATCTGCACAGACGGATCCGCACCTCTAATGCAAACGCTTGCATCCGTTCAGAACGTATCCGTCTGCATAAAAGCTTTTTCAGATCTAAGTTTTCACATCGTGAAAACTCAGATCCGACAGTATATTCTAACACAGAGGCGTTCCCATGGTGAAGGGGACACTTCAAGTTAGAATATACTAAGAACTGTGTACATGACTGCCCCCTGCTGCCTGGCAGCACCCGATCTCTTACAGGGGGCTGTGATCAGCACAATTAACCCCTCAGGTGCCGCACTCCCTCCCCAGTATTAATTTCATTGGTGGCCAGTGCCCCCCCCCCATCATTGGTGACAGCGGAGAGTTCCGATCGGAGTCCCAGTTTAATCACTGGGGCTCCGATCGGTTACCATGGCAGCCAGGAAGCTACTGCAGTTCTGGCTGCCATGGTTACTTAGCAATTTTAGAAGCATTATACTTACCTGCGCTGTCTGTGGCCGGCCGGGCGCTCGTTCTACTGGTAAGTGACAGGTCTGTGCTATAAGCAATGCGCCGCACAGACCTGTCACTTACCAGTAGGAGGAGCGCCCGGCCGGCCACAAACAGCGCAGGTAAGTATAATGCTTCTAAAATTGCTAAGTAACCATGGCAGCCAGGACTGCAGTAGCTTCCTGGCTGCCATGGTAACCGATCGGAGCCCCAGCGATTAAACTGGGACTCCGATCGGAACTCTCCGCTGCCACCAATGATGGGGGGGTGATTTTAATTAGGGGGGGGGGAGAGGGGAGGCCGCATTGGCCACCAATGAATTTGATACTGGGGAGGGAGGGGGGCCGCACTGGCCACCAATGAATTTAATACTGGGGAGGGAGGGGGGTCTGGCCCACTGCTGCCTGGCAGCACCGGATCTTTTACAGGGGGCTATGATATGCACAATTAACCCCTCAGGTGCGGCACCTGAGGGGTTAATTGTGCGGATCACAGCCCCCTGTAAGAGATCGGGTGGTGCCAGGCAGCAGTGGGCAGACATGTCCACAGTTCTTAGTATATTCTAACTTGAAGCGTCTCCATCACCATGGGAACGCCTCTGTGTTAGAATATACTGTCGGATCTGAGTTTTCACTATCTAACTCAAATCCAATGTTATATTGTAACATAGTGGCGTTCCCATGGTGATGGGGACGCTTCAAGTTAAAATATACTATCGGATTGGATGGATTCAAACTGATCCATAATCCCTGGTCTGCGATAAACAGGCCCAACACCGTAGTATGAGAAACATCCCCATATCATGATGCTTGTCCACCATGCCTCACAGTCTTCACAGTGTACTGTGCCTGGAATTCAGTGTTTGGGGGTCATCTGACGAACTGTTTCCGGCCACTAGACCCAAAAAGAACAATCTTACTTTCATCAGTCCACAAAATGTCTCTTTAGGTCAATGTGCTCTTTGGCAAATTGTAACCTCTTCAGCAAATGTCTTTTTTTCAACAGTGGGACTTTGCGGGGGCTTCTTTAAGAGCTTTTGTGGAACAAGTTGCTGACAACGTTCCTGCTGGTAACAATAGAAAGGTGTCAGGATACACAGGACATCACAGTTTGCTGTAAACGGGGCGTTTTGCCCGCAGACTGTTAAAAGGGCCCATGTTGAGCCTTGCCCACCACCGAAAGTGCCTACAATGGACATGTGAGCATCAGAACTAGAGCAAGGAGCTATGGAAGAAGGTGGCCTGGTCTGATAGATTTCATCACATCATGTGGATGGCTGGGTGCCTATATGTCACTTACTGAGGAAGAGATGGCACCAGGTGCATTATAGGAAGAAGGCAGAATTGTCTGATAAATCATGTGGATGGCCGGGGGCATGTGCGGTACTTACCTGGAGAAGAGATGGCGCTGCCTCTGCCGTTCATATTGCGCCCTGTGCTGTCTGTGCTGTACATAGTGCGCCCTGAGCTGCCTGTGCTGTACATAGTGCACCCTGCGCTGCCTGTGCTGTACATAGTGCGCCCTGCGCTGCCTGTGCTGTACATAGTGCACCCTGCGCTGCCTGTGCTATACATAGTGCGCCCTGCGCTGCCTGTGCTGTACATAGTGCGCCCTGCACTGCCTGTGCCGTTCATAGTGCAACCTGCGCTGCCTGTGCTGTACATAGTGCGCCCTGTGCTGCCTGTGCTGTACATAGTGCGCCCTGCACTGCCTGTGCTGTACATAGTGCGCCCTGCGCTGCCTGTGCTGTACATAGTGCGCTCTGCGCTGCCTGTGCTGTACATAGTGCGCCCTGCGCTGCCTGTGCTGTACATAGTGCGCCCTGCGCTGCCTGGGCTGTACATAGTGCGCCCTGCGCTGCCTGGGCTGTAAATAGTGCGCCCTGCGCTGCCTGTGCTGTACATAGTGCGCCCTGCTCTGCCGGTGCTGTACATAGTGCACCCTGCACTGCCTGTGCTGTACATAGTGCGCCCTGCACTGCATGAGTTGCACATAGTGCGCCCTGCGCTGCCTGTGCTGTACATAGTGCGCCCTGCGCTGCCTATGCCGTTCATAGTGCGCCCTGTGCTGCCTGTGCCGTTCATAGTGTGCCCTGCGCTGCTTGTGCTGTACATAGTGCACCCTGCGCTGCCTGTGCCGTTCATAGTGCGCCCTGCGCTGCCTGTGCCGTTCATAGTGCGCCCTGTGCTGCCTGTGCCGTTCATAGTGCACCCTGCGCTGCCTGTGCCGTTCATAGTGCACCCTGCACTGCCTGTGCTGTACATAGTGCGCCCTGCACTGCATGAGTTGCACATAGTGCGCCCTGCGCTGCCTGTGCTGTACATAGTGCGCCCTGCGCTGCCTGTGCTGTACATAGTGCGCCCTGCGCTGCCTGTGCTGTACATAGTGCGCCCTGCGCTGCCTGTGCCGTTCATAGTGCGCCCTGCGCTGCTTGTGCTGTACATAGTGCACCCTGCGCTGCCTGTGCTGTTCATAGTGCGCCCTGCGCTGCCTGTGCCGTTCATAGTGCACCCTGTGCTGCTTGTGCTGTACATAGTGCGCCCTGCGCTGCCTGTGCTGTACATAGTGCACCCTGCGCTGCCTGTGCTGTACATACTGCGCCCTGCGCTGCCTGTGCCATACATAGTGCACCCTGCGCTGCTTGTGCTGTACATAGTGCTGCCTGTGCCGTTCAGGGTGCGCCCTGCGCTTCCTGTGCCGTTCATGGTGCGCCATGCGCTGCCTGTGCCGTTCATGGTGCGCCCTGCGCTGCCTGTGCCATTCATAGTGCACCCTGCGCTGCCTGTGCCGTTCATAGTGCACCCTGCGCTAACTGTGCTGTACATAGTGCGCCCTGCGCTGCCTGTGCTGTTCATAGTGCGCCCTGCGCTGCCTGTGCCGTTCATAGTGCACCCTGCGCTGCCTGTGCTGTACATAGTGCACCCTGCGCTGCCTGTGCTGTACATAGTGCACCCTGCGCTGCCTGTGCCGTTCATAGTGCACCCTGCGCTAACTGTGCTGTACATAGTGCGCCCTGCGCTGCCTGTGCCGTTCATAGTGCACCCTGCGCTGCCTGTGCCGTTCATAGTGCACCCTGCGCTGCCTGTGCCGTTCATAGTGCACCCTGCGCTGCCTGTGCCGTACATAGTGCACCCTGTGCTGCCTGTGCTGTACATAGTGCACCCTGCGCTAACTGTGCTGTACATAGTGCACCCTGCGCTGCCTGTGCCGTTCATAGTGCACCCTGCGCTGCCTGTGCCGTTCATAGTGCACCCTGCGCTAACTGTGCTGTACATAGTGCACCCTGCGCTAACTGTGCTGTACATAGTGCGCCCTGCGCTGCCTGTGCCGTTCATAGTGCGCCCTGCGCTGCCTGTGCCGTTCATAGTGCACCCTGCGCTGCCTGTGCCGTTCATAGTGCGCCCTGCGCTGCCTGTGCCGTTCATAGTGCACCCTGCGCTGCCTGTGCCGTTCATAGTGCACCCTGCGCTAACTGTGCTGTACATAGTGCGCCCTGCGCTGCCTATGCCGTTCATAGTGCGCCCTGCGCTGCCTGTGCTGTACATAGTGCGCCCTGCGCTGCCTATGCCGTTCATAGTGTGCCCTGCGCTGCCTGTGCTGTTCATAGTGCGCCCTGCGCTGCCTGTGCTGTACATAGTGCGCCCTGCACTGCATGAGTTGTACATAGTGCGCCCTGCGCTGCCTGTGCCGTTCATAGTGCACCCTGCGCTGCCTGTGCTGTACATAGTGCACCCTGCGCTGCCTGTGCTGTACATAGTGCGCCCTGCGCTGCCTGTGCCGTTCATAGTGCACCCTGCGCTGCCTGTGCCGTTCATAGTGCACCCTGCGCTGCCTGTGCCGTTCATAGTGCACCCTGCGCTGCCTGTGCCGTACATAGTGCACCCTGTGCTGCCTGTGCTGTACATAGTGCACCCTGCGCTAACTGTGCTGTACATAGTGCACCCTGCACTGCCTGTGCTGTACATAGTGTGCCCTGCACTGCCTGTGCTGTACATAGTGCGCCCTGCGCTGCCTGTGCTGTACATAGTGCACCCTGCGCTGCCTGTGCCGTTCATAGTGCACCCTGCGCTGCCTGTGCCGTTCATAGTGCACCCTGCGCTAACTGTGCTGTACATAGTGCACCCTGCGCTAACTGTGCTGTACATAGTGCGCCCTGCGCTGCCTGTGCCGTTCATAGTGCGCCCTGTGCTGCCTGTGCTGTTCATAGTGTGCCCTGCGCTGCTTGTGCTGTACATAGTGCACCCTGCGCTGCCTGTGCCGTTCATAGTGCGCCCTGCGCTGCCTGTGCCGTTCATAGTGCGCCCTGCGCTGCCTGTGCCGTTCATAGTGCACCCTGCGCTAACTGTGCTGTACATAGTGCGCCCTGCGCTGCCTATGCCGTTCATAGTGCGCCCTGCGCTGCCTGTGCTGTACATAGTGCGCCCTGCGCTGCCTGTGCCGTTCATAGTGTGCCCTGCGCTGCCTGTGCTGTTCATAGTGCGCCCTGCGCTGCCTGTGCTGTACATAGTGCGCACTGCGCTGCCTGTGCCGTTCATAGTGCGCCCTGCGCTGCTTGTGCTGTACATAGTGCACCCTGCGCTGCCTGTGCTGTTCATAGTGCGCCCTGCGCTGCCTGTGCCGTTCATAGTGCACCCTGCGCTGCTTGTGCTGTACATAGTGCGCCCTGCACTGCCTGTGCTGTACATAGTGCACCCTGTGCTGCCTGTGCCATTCATAGTGCACCCTGCGCTGCTTGTGCTGTACATAGTGCGCCCTGCGCTGCCTGTGCTGTACATACTGCGCCCTGCACTGCCTGTGCCGTACATAGTGCACCCTGCGCTGCCTGTGCTGTACATAGTGCGCCCTGCGCTGCCTGTGCCGTTCATAGTGCACCCTGCGCTGCTTGTGCTGTACATAGTGCGCCCTGCGCTGCCTGTGCTGTACATAGTGCGCCCTGCGCTGCCTGTGCCGTTCATGGTGCGTCCTGCGCTTCCTGTGCTGTTCATAGTGCGCCCTGCGCTGCTTGTGCCGTTCATGGTGCGCCCTGCGCTGCCTGTGCTGTACATAGTGCGCCCTGCGCTGCCTGTGCCGTTCATAGTGCGCCCTGCGCTGCCTGTGCCGTTCATAGTGCGCCCTGTGCTGCCTGTGCTGTTCATAGTGCGCCCTGCGCTGCCTGTGCTGTACATAGTGCAACCTGTGCTGCCTGTGCTGTACATAGTGCGCCCTGCGCTGCCTGTGCCGTTCATAGTGCGCCCTGCGCTGCCTGTGCTGTACATAGTGCGCCCTGCGCTGCCTGTGCCGTTCATAGTGCGCCCTGCGCTGCCTGTGCTGTTCATAGTGCAATCTGTGCTGCCTGTGCTGTACATAGTGCGCCCTGCGCTGCCTGTGCTGTTCATAGTGCGCCCTGTGCTGCCTGTGCTGTTCATAGTGCGCCCTGCGCTGCCTGTGCTGTACATAGTGCGCCCTGCGCTGCCTGTGCTGTACATAGTGCAACCTGCGCTGCCTGTGCTGTACATAGTGCGCCCTGCGCTGCCTGTGCTGTACATAGTGCGCCCTGCGCTGCCTGTGCCGTTCATAGTGCGCCCTGGGCTGCCTGTGCTGTTCATAGTGCGCCCTGCGCTGCCTGTGCTGTACATAGTGCAACCTGTGCTGCCTGTGCTGTACATAGTGCGCCCTGCGCTGCCTGTGCCGTTCATAGTGCGCCCTGCGCTGCCTGTGCTGTACATAGTGCGCCCTGCGCTGCCTGTGCCGTTCATAGTGCGCCCTGTGCTGCCTGTGCTGTTCATAGTGCGCCCTGCGCTGCCTGTGCTGTACATAGTGCAACCTGTGCTGCCTGTGCTGTACATAGTGCGCCCTGCGCTGCCTGTGCTGTACATAGTGCGCCCTGCGCTGCCTGTGCCGTTCATAGTGCGCCCTGTGCTGCCTGTGCAGTTCATAGTGCGCCCTGCGCTGCCTGTGCTGTACATAGTGCAACCTGTGCTGCCTGTGCTGTACATAGTGCGCCCTGCGCTGCCTGTGCCGTTCATAGTGCGCCCTGCGCTGCCTGTGCCGTTCATAGTGTGCCCTGCGCTGCCTGTGCTGTACATAGTGCGCCCTGCGCTGCCTGTGCCGTTCATAGTGCGCCCTGTGCTGCCTGTGCTGTTCATAGTGCGCCCTGCGCTGCCTGTGCCGTACATAGTGCAACCTGTGCTGCCTGTGCTGTACATAGTGCGCCCTGCGCTGCCTGTGCTGTACATAGTGCACCCTGTGCTGCCTGTGCTGTTCATAGTGCGCCCTGCGCTGCCTGTGCCGTTCATAGTGCGCCCTGCGCTGCCTGTGCTGTTCATAGTGCGCCCTGCGCTGCCTGTGCTGTACATAGTGCGCCCTGCGCTGCCTGTGCTGTACATAGTGCGCCCTGCGCTGCCTGTGCTGTACATAGTGCAACCTGTGCTGCCTGTGCTTACATAGTGCGCCCTGCGCTGCCTGTGCTGTACATAGTGCAACCTGTGCTGCCTGTGCCGTTCATAGTGCGCCCTGCGCTGCCTGTGCTGTTCATAGTGCGCCCTGCGCTGCCTGTGCTGTACATAGTGCGCCCTGCGCTGCCTGTGCTGTACATAGTGCAACCTGTGCTGCCTGTGCTTACATAGTGCGCCCTGCGCTGCCTGTGCTGTACATAGTGCAACCTGTGCTGCCTGTGCTGTACATAGTGCGCCCTGCGCTGCCTGTGCCGTTCATAGTACGCCCTGTGCTGTACATAGTGCGCCCTGCGCTGCCTGTGCCGTTCATAGTGCGCCCTGCGCTGCCTGTGCTGTACATAGTGCAACCTGTGCTGCCTGTGCTGTACATAGTGCGCCCTGCGCTGCCTGTGCTGTACATAGTGCGCCCTGCGCTGCCTGTGCTGTACATAGTGCGCCCTGCGCTGCCTGTGCTGTACATAGTGCGCCCTGCGCTGCCTGTGCTGTACATAGTGCAACCTGTGCTGCCTGTGCTGTACATAGTGCGCCCTCAATAAATTTATCTTTACTGTTCCTATAAATGCAGGAAATGTTGTTTTTAAAATACAGAATAGGAAATTTCCTATTTTTTCCTCAAAATGAGAAAGCACTCGGTATCCAGAGGGTTAACAGGCAGGAAGAATAGAGGCAGAGATGGAAGGTGGAAGGTGCTGCCGGCGCTGATGTGCTTCTCAGATATGACGAGTCGGGCCGCCAGCGCTGTCAAGACTCTGCTATAATCAGACGGGCCCCTGACTCACCGGGGGCCGGGAACCTCACATTATAAACCACAACCTGAGAGATAACGAGAGGCAGGAGGAAATGTCATCCTGTGCATCCGGCGCCTCGCTCCCGCACTCACAATGTGATGGCCCAGAATTTATATAGAGAGGCCGGAGGAGATGAGATTGGAGATCCTGATGATGGTCAAGTGGAGGGGATCATTACCGCCTGCTATGGGTGACACCCCCACCTTCACACAGGGGGCGCCGCGGAGGGAGAGGGTGTGATTTACTCCAGGGGGACAGAGCAGGGGTGCAGGAAGTAATATGGGGCCTAGATGTCACGATCAGTGTGGGGGGGGGGAACTCCACACTGAACACAGGAGGGAAGGGGAGCAGTAACTGGGCCTGGAAACTAGGGAAGAAACAGGTCACCTCCTAGAAAAGCCTAATCCAGGCCCTGACTACCTGATAACATGAATAGACCTTGAAGGTAGGAAGATTCATAAGCTGGATACCTAGGCCCTGATTTCCCTATAAGTCCCTGGAATAAGGTTAGGACCAGAGACAACTCATTCCTCCCCAGATGGACAAACAGAAGTTACTGTCTCAGGCCCAGATACAACAACAGGGAATATAACAAATATAAACAAACGCAAACTTCAGCAGAGATAGAAGAACAGGAACACCAGAGAGGATCTCATACCAGCTCAGCCAAACCCAAATGAAGCTATCAGCCCCATAGTCAGAAGGGTGGGGGTGAGACTATAAAGGGTAGAAGTGATGACCACTGAGCAACAGCTGAGAAAAGGGAATTGGTCATTAACCCTAACAACACTGAATCAAGAGAAATCAAGGAGGCTGTTAGATTCCTCCACGCTCAGCCAATCTCTTTGATTTCCAGACATCAGTCACCTAAAGGACCATGACACTAGAGCAGGGGTGCAGGAAGTAATACGGAGCCTAGAGAAGGGGTGCAGGAAGTAATATGGGTCCTAGAAGAAGGGTTCAGGAAGTAATACGGGCCTAAAACAGGGGTGCAGAAAGTAACATAGGGGGCCGAGTGCCAGAAGGCTAGAAAGTAACATAGGAGCCCTAGAGCAGGGGTGCAGGAAGTAACATAGGAGCCCTAGAGCAGGGGTGCAGGAAGTAATACGGGCCTAGAGCAAAGGTGCAAGAAGTAACATAGGGGACCGAGAGCCAGAGGGCCAGAGCAGGGGTACAGGAAGTAATTCGGGGCCTTGAGAAGGTGTGCAGGAAGTAACATAGGGCCCTAGAGCAGGGGTGCAGGAAGTAACAAAGGGCCCTAGAGCAGGAGTGCAGGAAGTAATATGGGGCCTAGAGCAGGGGTGCAGGAAGTAATACGGGGCCTAGAGCAGGGGTGTAGGAAGTAACTTAGGGGGCCGAGAGCCAGAATGTAACATAGGGGCCCTAGAGCAGGGGTGCGAGAAGTAACATAGTGGTTTTAGAGCAGGGGTACAGGAAGTAACATGGGCCCTAGAGCAGTGGTGTAGGAAGTAACATAGGGGTCCTAGAGTAGGGGAGCAGGAAGTAACATGGGGCCTAGAACAGGCATACAGGAAGTAACATGGGTCCTAAAGCAGGGCTACAGGAAGTAATATAGGGCCTAGAGCAGATGTGTAGGAAGCAACATAGGAGTCCTAGAGCAGGGGTACAGGAAGTAACATGGGCTCTAGAGCAGGGGAGCAGGAAGTAATATGGGGCCTAGAGCAGGGGTACAGGAAGTAACATAGGAGTAATAGAGCAGGGGAGCAGGAAGTAACATAGGAGTCCTAAAGCAGGGGAGCAGGAAGTAACATGGGCTCTAGAGCAGGGGAGCAGGAAGTAACATAGGAGTCCTAGAGCAGGGGAGCAGGAAGTAACATAGGAGTAATAGAGCAGGGGAGCAGGAAGTAACATAGGAGTCCTAGAGCAGGGGAGCAGAAAGTAATATGGGGCCTAGAGCAGGGGAGCAGGAAGTAACATAGGAGTCCTAGAGCAGGGGTACAGGAAGTAACATAGGAGTCCTAGAGCAGGGGTACAGGAAGTAACATAGGAGTCCTAGAGCAGGGGAGCAGGAAGTAACATAGGAGTCCTAGAGCAGGGGAGCAGGAAGTAATATGGGGCCTAGAGCAGGGGAGCAGGAAGTAACATAGGAGTCCTAGAGCAGGGGTACAGGAAGTAACATAGGAGTAATAGAGCAGGGGAGCAGGAAGTAACATGGGCTCTAGAGCAGGGGAGCAGGAAGTAACATGGGCTCTAGAGCAGGGGTGCAGGAAGTAATATGGGGTGCACTACACTGCGCCAGCTCCGTTACACAGACCATTATAAAATGCGTGTTCCTGGCAGCTGCCACTAGGGGCGCTCTAAGAGGTCTATGTGCAGGGACTGTGGCTAATAGAGGGGCTCCTGAGTGGAGACCCCCTAATACATCCATCGTCTTTTTTAGGGCACACGGGAGGTGGTGGTCCACACCACTACATCACTGATGGGTTACAGGGCAGAGGTCAAGGCTAATTATTGGACTAAACATTTTGACCTCCAGGTGGCGCTACGGAATTTTCTATATAAAGGGGTTCTCCGGTTTTATAGCCATGCACTGCAATCATTGAATAATGGAAAGTTCTGCAATTTACTAATATATTTTTTTCTCTGTTCATCATCACATGGATGTGGCGGAAACCTGACCAGTCAGAGAAGGGGCTAAGAGACCCCCATTCTGGACATAGACGGGGGTCCAGGAGGTGGATCTCCATCTATCAGACATTTAGGACATATCCTGGGGTAATGGTAAAAGTTGTCAACAAAACCTGCAGAAAATCCCCGGTCATCCTATCACCCTGTACCAATGACAAACTCAGCTCTGCTACATCTGCATGTGATTAACCCTACACTGGTGAAGCATAGGTTTGGAGGTGGCATTTTCTGGCTGTGGCAGTGGTCCAGCAGACAGGAGAAGCCGCCGCTCGGCTTCTGGACTGATTCCCCACCACCCCCTTCCTTCCCATTACAATCTTTAGCGGAATTCCATTTCCAAGGAGTTGGACGCCTGAGATTAAGACGTTCAGCACCTTGGACAGCGCAGGTCACAGCCCAAGACAGTGAGACTACAACTCCCAGCATGGCCTGAGACCAGAGGCAGATGTAGCAGTGCTGAGGTGAGGCGACGAACAGACACCTGCTCAGCTCTGCTACATCCTCACACCATTAATCAGCAGCACGCACATTTATATCACGGGAATTAGTGGGAAAGGTAATAAATCCGTATATTACACCGACTGCGCCGACGTTATCTACAAGGGCGCAGATTATTATTACGGAACATTCTCTCCAACAAAACTACACGGCGCCGATAACGAGGAAATCTCTTCATTAACACAATGTGATAGTCATTACTGTAATGGAATCCGCGGAATTATCTACAGGGCAGGACTCCTATTACCAACTACTATCTATCTAATATCTATCTCTTATCTATCTATCTATCTAATATCTATTATCTATTTATCCTCTTTCTATCTATTATCTATCTATTATCTATCTATCTATCTATCTATCTATTTATCTATCTATCTATCTATTATCTCATATCTATCAATCAATCATCATCTATCTACAGGTAACTATCTAATATTTATCTATCTATCTATCCTTCTATCTATCTATCCTTCTATCTATCTATCTATCCTTCTATCTATCTATCTATCCTTCTATCTATCTATCTATCCTTCTATCTATCTATCCTTCTATCTATCTATCCTTCTATCTATCTATCTATCTATCCTTCTATCTATCTTCCATCTATCTCCTATCTATCTATCTATTATCTATCATCTATCTACCCTTCTATCTATCTATCTATCCTTCTATCTATCTATCCTTCTATCTATCTATCCTTCTATCTATCTATCTATCTATCTATCCTTCTATCTATCTTCTATCTATCTATCCTTCTATCTATCTATCCTTCTATCTATCTTCTATCTATCCATCCACCACTCGGGCCTCTGTGTAAGCTCAGTGGGAGCAGTGATGGTCGTGGCCGCCCGGTTTTCCATCATGGTGGACCTCCTCAGGTTCTCCTCTGTATAAGGTTCTGATGAATCGGTCGGTGGCCTCAGGAGAAGTCATCCTGCCCCTGGACATCCGGATCTCACATCCTCCGTGATTTAATTGAGCTTCGCTGTCATTGGATTTAATTATGTACAAGACGGATGCGGTGAGGAGGGTCCAGCCGGTCAGCAGCCAGGACTGCTCTGTAAATGATCGGGGCCGGAGGGCTGGAGGACGAAGGGTTAACATGTCATTTCTAGGACTTTCTGCTGCATCAACAAAGGGCAACGTCCTCCAGATTCCTTTTAGGTTCATGGAGGCCCCATAGATAATCTCAGCTTTCTTCCTGCAATTTACATCCACTTTTTGGCACTGCTCATCCTGAACTTTCTGGTTCATTCATGTTTAATGCAAGAGCTGAGATGAGATGCAAAGCATGGCGGAGAGACACAACCCTTCGATTCCAATAGACAGTGTACCTAAGCTGGAGTCAGTATACATAAGGGTGCCCTGTTGGAGCAGAGCTGAGATGTAAAGCATGGTGGAGAGACGCCGCAGCAGTCTGACCACTGATCATCGCTATGGCTGGAAAGCATCCGATTGTGAGACAAGCGCGCCATTGTTGCCCGTGATATCTCGCCTGTAATCAGCATATTGTGACCACAGCACAAGGAGCCTGAAGACACTTAGTCCCGGACTGTAGGACCAGGCTCTGCACATGGAAGTAGTGATAACGGATCCGTGTGTTTGCAGCGCCGCCGCTCATGAACAGCAGCAGTCGTTGTAGGGTAGCATTAAGTGGCGGAGGCAGCATAGCATGAAGGGGTTTGCTGGGGAAAGGTCAAGGGTTGCTTGAGGATATAATTAAAAGCCAATTCCACGAAGGCGTCCAGAATGTGTTTCCTTCCCCCGCCTCGTGCTGCAGAACGCGGTGCTCTTCAGCTCAGTGGGAAATCCGGCAGAGGCGGCTGTGCTCAGCCGATCCCCGTGTCGCATCTCAAAGCGCATGAAAGAACCTAGAATTGCCTTCAAAACTGCCGAACATATCACAGAAAACCAAATACAACCAAAAGGAGGCGGCGTTATGGCGACGCGGGGTCCACGTTCCTCAGGTTGCACCTGGATTTCCTATACCAGTACAGCAGAACATCTCACCTGAATGTGCAGCTGGCACCCGGTTGTCCTCTTCCAGCCCCCACCCAGCTTTCCTAGAGCCCAGAAGGTCAATTCTCTAATGTTAACCAAAGGACAAAATGGTCTTAAAGAAAAGGACTCCCTGACTGGTCCCACACCGCTGCGCCAGGGCCACGTTTAGAAGTCTCATCATCTCAAAAACGCATAATGCTGCCATATGGTGCCCACCCAGCACTACAGTTTGCCTAATACACCGCTTTGGTCGGTAAATGACTATACCTGGTGGTCTAGGATGTGAGGTTGATAATGACAACATCCTTGACAGTCTAGAGAACAAAAGGGTTAATAAGAACATGTGGACCTACCTGGAGGTCTGGTCTAGGGTTGTGTAAAGGGTTTATGGCGCTAAATAGTGGTGAAACAGTTAAAGTCAATGTTTGCAGGGACATATGGTAGTGAAACAGTTAACGATAACATCCCTGGTGGTCTAGGATAGTGAAAGGAACAGCTCTGGTGGGCTAGAGTAGTGAAACAGTTAAAGCCAATGGGGCACATTTATTAGGACCGGCGTTTTAGGCGCCAGTCTTATTAAGGCCCTGCGCTGGCGGTGGGTCGCTGCGGGGCCTGTCGCCTTCTCTGCCCACTTTTTACACCTGGTGTGAGCAGGGGAAAGTAGCAGATTGCAGCGAAAAGGACCTTTGCGCTGCAATATGCGCCAGGAATACGCCTAGTTTAAAAAGTGACCCCCAATGTTTACAGTGACATACGGTAGTGAAACAATTAACGATAATATCCCGCTCCCTGCGCCGCTCCGGGTCCCCCCACCGCCTCTGCAGCTTCTCCCTGTGAGTGGATGAAAACATCCAGTGTCAGGGGGAGCAGCCAATGGCAGGCGGTGACAGAGACAAGCCTTCCTTGCGTCATCCTATCCCCGCCTGCCATTGGCTGATGCCCTCCGACACCGGATGTTTCCATCCGCTCACGGGGAGAAGCAGCAGCGGCGGTGCAGGGACGAGGAGCGGTGCAGGGACTAGGAGCGGTGCAGAGACTAGGAGCGGTGCAGAGAATAGGAGCGGTGCAGGGACGAGGAGCGGTGCAGGGACGAGGAGCGGTGCAGGGACTAGGAGCGGTGCAGGGACGAGGAGCGGTGCAGGGACTAGGAGCGGTGCAGAGACTAGGAGCGGTGCAGAGACTAGGAGCGGTGCAGGGACGAGGAGCGGTGCATGGACTAGGAGCGGTGCAGAGACTAGGAGCGGTGCAGGGACGAGGAGCGGTGCAGAGACGAGGAGCGGTTGCAGGGACGAGGAGCGGTGCAGGGCCGAGGAGCGGTGCAGGGACGAGGAGCGGTGCAGGGACGAGGAGCGGTGCATGGACTAGGAGCGGTGCAGAGACTATGAGCGGTGCAGAGACTAGGAGCGGTGCAGGGACGAGGAGCGGTGCAGGGACGAGGAGCGGTGCAGGGCCGAGGAGCGGTGCAGGGACGAGGAGCGGTGCAGGGACGAGGAGCGGTGCAGAGACTAGGAGCGTTGCAGGGACGAGGAGCGGTGCAGGGACGAGGAGCGGTGCAGGGCCGAGGAGCGGTGCAGGGACGAGGAGAGGTGCAGGGACTAGGAGCGGTGCAGAGACTAGGAGCGGTGCAGGGACGAGGAGCGGTGCAGGGACTAGGAGCGGTGCAGGGACGAGGAGCGGTGCAGGGACTAGGAGCGGTGCAAACACTAGGAGCGGTGCAGGGACGAGGAGCGGTGCAGGACGAGGAGCGGTGCAGAGACTAGGAGCGGTTGCAGGGACGAGGAGCGGTGCAGGACGAGGAGCGGTGCAGAGACTAGGAGCGGTGCAGAGACTAGGAGCGGTGGTCGGGACGAGGAGCGGTGCAGGGACGAGGAGCGGTGCAGAGACGAGGAGCGGTGCAGGACGAGGAGCGGTGCAGGGGACGAGGAGTCGGTGCAAGGGGCCGAGGCGGTGCAGGGACGACTGGAGCGGTGCAGGGACGAGGAGCGGTGCAGGGACTAGGAGCGTTGCGGGACGAGGAGCGTTGCAGGGACGAGGAGCGGTGCAGGGACGAGGAGCGGTGCAGGGACTAGGAGCGGTGCAGGGACTAGGAGCGGTGCAGAGACTAGGAGCGGTGCAGAGGACTATGAGCGTTGCAGAGACTAGGAGCGGTGCAGGGGACGAGGAGCGGTGCAGGGACGAGGAGCGGTGCAGGACGAGGGAGCGGTGCGGGCCGAGGAGCGGTGCAGGGACGAGGCAGGCGGTGCAGGGACGAGGAGCGGTGCAGAGACTAGGAGCGTTGCAGGGACGAGGAGCGGTGCAGGGCCGAGGAGCGGTGCAGGGACGAGGAGAGGTGCAGGGACTAGGAGCGGTGCAGAGACTAGGAGCGGTGCAGGGACGAGGAGCGGTGCAGGGACTAGGAGCGGTGCAGGGACGAGGAGCGGTGCAGGGACTAGGAGCGGTGCAAACACTAGGAGCGGTGCAGGGACGAGGAGCGGTGCAGGGACGCGGAGCGGTGCAGGGACGAGGAGCGGTGCAGAGACTAGGAGCGGTGCAGGGACGAGGAGCGGTGCAGGGACGAGGAGCGGTGCAGAGACTAGGAGCGGTGCAGAGACTAGGAGCGGTGCAGGGACGAGGAGCGGTGCAGGGACGAGGAGCGGTGCAGAGACGAGGAGCGGTGCAGGGACGAGGGCGGTGCAGGGACGAGGAGCGGTGCAGGGCGAGGAGCGGTGCAGGGACGAGGAGCGGTGCAGGGACGAGGAGCGGTGCAGAGACTAGGAGCGTTGCAGGGACGAGGAGCGGTGCAGGGACGAGGAGCGTGTGCAGGGACTAGGAGCGGTGCAGGGACGAGGAGCGGTGCGAGAGCGGGGGGTAGGAGCGGTGCAGGGACGAGGAGCGGTGCAGGCGAGGGAGCGGTGCAGGGCCGAGGAGCGGTTGCAGGGACGAGGAGCGGTGGCAGGGACGAGGAGCGGTGCAGAGACTAGGAGTGTTGCAGGGGACGAGGAGCGGTGCAGGGACGAGGAGGCGGTGCAGGGACGAGGAGCGGTGCAGGGACTAGGAGCGGTGCAGGGACTAGGGAGCGGTGCAGAGACTAGGAGCGGTGCAGAGACTAGGAGCGGTGCAGAGATAGGAGCGGTGCAGGGACGAGGAGCGCTGCAGGGACGGGAGCGGTGCAGGGACTAGGAGCGTGCAGGGACTAGGAGCGGTGCAGGGACTAGGAGCGGTTGCAGGACCTAGGAGCGGTGCAGGGACGAGGAGCGTGCAGAGACGAGGAGCGGTGCAGGGACGAGGAGCGGTGCAAGGACGAAGGAGCGGTGCAGGGACGAGGAGCGGTGCAGAGACGAGGAGCGGTGCAGGGACGAGGAGCGGTGCAGGGACGAGGAGCGGTGCAGGGACGAGGAGCGGTGCAGGGCCGAGGAACGGTGCAGGGACGAGAAGCGGTGCAGGGACGAGGAGCGGTGCAGAGACTAGGAGCGGTGCAGTGACTAGGAGCGGTGCAGGGACGAGGAGCGGTGCAGGGACGAGGAGCGGTGCAGGGACTAGGAGCGGTGCAGAGACTAGGAGCGGTGCAGAGACTAGGAGCGGTGGCAGGGACGAGGAGCGGTGCAGGGACGAGGAGCGGTGCAGGGCCGAGGAGCGGTGCAGGGACGAGGAGCGGTGCAGGGACGGGGAGCGGTGCAGAGACTAGGAGCGGTGCAGAGACTAGGAGCGGTGCAGGGACGAGGAGCGGTGCAGGGACGAGGAGCGGTGCAGGGACAGGAGCGGTGCAGGGACTAGGAGCGGTGCAGGGCCGAGGAGCGGTGCAGGACGAGGAGGCGGTGCAGAGAATAGGAGCGGTGCAGAGACGAGGAGCGGTGCAGAGACTAGGAGCGGTGCAGGGACGAGGAGTGGTTCAGGGACGAGGAGCGGTTCAGGGACGAGGAGCGGTGCAGGGACGAGGAGCGGTGCAGGGACTGCAGTGTTTCCGTTCCTGGTGGTCTAGGGCAGTGACACGACAGTGGCACTCTTCCCTCTACTGAGTGAGTGCTCTGCCCAGTATTCTCCGGCTTCTCCTACACAGAACACAAATATTATATAAAACAATAATAATAATCAAACAATAAAAAAATCTTAATGTTATTATAAACAAGAGGACAATGGGGGCGTGGCTAATAAAAAAAATAAGATTTAACACTCTAATTTCCATAAAGTGCCCGCGGCACTGGACCCAAAAAACATAAAAGCCACAAAACGAGACGAATGTGCTGCGCAGGTGAAGTGTTTCTGGGAGAGATGAGATACTCACGCGGGGCGTCCATTCGGTCATTTATGATGTGCTATTAAATTCCAGGAAGCTAATTTATGATGACAAAGCGGTGCAGGGACTAGGAGCGGTGCAGGGACGAGGAGCGGTGCAGGGACGAGGAGCGGTGCAGGGACGAGGAGCGGTGCAGGGACTAGGAGCGGTGCAGGGACTAGGAGCGGTGCAGGGACGAGTAGCGGTGCAGGGACGAGGAGCGGTGCAGGGACTAGGAGCGGTGCAGAGACTAAAAGCGGTGCAGGGACGAGGAGCGGTGCAGAGACTAGGAGCAGTGCAGGGACTAGGAGCGGTGCAGGGACTAGGAGCTGTGCAGGGACTAGGAGCGGTGCAGGGACTAGGAGCGGTGCAGGGACAAGGAGCGGTGCAGGGACGAGGAGCGGTGCAGGGACGAGGAGCGGAGCAGGGACGAGGAGCGGAGCAGGGACGAGGAGCGGTGCAGGGGCGAGGAGCGGTGCAGGGACGAGGAGCGGTGCAGGGATGAGGAGCTGTGCAGGGACGAGGAGCGGTGCAGGACGAGGAGCGGTGCAAGGACGAGGATCGGTGCAGGGACGAGGAGCGGTGCAGGGACTAGGAGCGGTGCAGGGACGAGGAGCGGTGCAGGGACTAGGAGCGGTGCAGGGACTAGGAGCGGTGCAGGGACGAGGAGCGGTGCAGGGCCGAGGAACGGTGCAGGGACGAGAAGCGGTGCAGGGACGAGGAGCGGTGCAGAGACTAGGAGCGGTGCAGTGACTAGGAGCGGTGCAGGGACGAGGAGCGGTGCAGGGACGAGGAGCGGTGCAGTGACTAGGAGCGGTGCAGGGACTAGGAGCGGTGCAGGGACGAGTAGCGGTGCAGGGACGAGGAGCGGTGCAGGGACTAGGAGCGGTGCAGAGACTAAAAGCGGTGCAGGGACGAGGAGCGGTGCAGAGACTAGGAGCAGTGCAGGGACTAGGAGCGGTGCAGGGACTAGGAGCAGTGCAGGGACTAGGAGCGGTGCAGGGACTAGGAGCGGTGCAGGGACGAGGAGCGGTGCAGGGACGAGGAGCGGTGCAGGGACGAGGAGCGGAGCAGGGACGAGGAGCGGAGCAGGGACGAGGAGCGGTGCAGGGGCGAGGAGCGGTGCAGGGACTAGGAGCGGTGCAGGGATGAGGAGCTGTGCAGGGACGAGGAGCGGTGCAGGGACGAGGAGCGGTGCAGGGACGAGGAGCGGTGCAGGGACGAGGAGCGGTGCAGGGACTAGGAGCGGTGCAGGGACGAGGAGCGGTGCAGGGACTAGGAGCGGTGCAGGGACTAGGAGCGGTGCAGGGACGAGGAGCGGTGCAGGGCCGAGGAACGGTGCAGGGACGAGAAGCGGTGCAGGGGACGAGGAGCGGTGCAGAGACTAGGAGCGGTGCAGTGACTAGGAGCGGTGCAGGGACGAGGAGCGGTGCAGGGACGAGGAGCGGTGCAGGGACTAGGAGCGGTGCAGAGACTAGGAGCGGTGCAGAGACTAGGAGCGTGCAGGGACGAGGAGCGGTGCAGGGACGAGGAGCGGTGCAGGGCCGAGGAGCGGTGCAGGGACGAGGAGCGGTGCAGGGACGGGGAGCGGTGCAGAGACTAGGAGCGGTGCAGAGACTAGGAGCGGTGCAGGGACGAGGAGCGGTGCAGGGACGAGGAGCGGTGCAGGGACAGGAGCGGTGCAGGGACTAGGAGCGGTGCAGGGCCGAGGAGCGGTGCAGGGACGAGGAGCGGTGCAGAGAATAGGAGCGGTGCAGAGACGAGGAGCGGTGCAGAGACTAGGAGCGGTGCAGGGACGAGGAGCGGTTCAGGGACGAGGAGCGGTTCAGGGACGAGGAGCGGTGCAGGGACTAGGAGCGGTGCAGGGCCGAGGAGCGGTGCAGGGCCGAGGAGCGGTGCAGGGCCGAGGAGCGGTGCAGGGCCGAGGAGCGGTGCAGGGACTAGGAGCGGTGCAGAGACTAGGAGCGGTGCAGGGACAAGGAGCGGTGCAGGGACGAGGAGCGGTGCAGGGACGAGGAGCGGTGCAGGGACGAGGAGCGGTGCAGGGCCGAGGAGCGGTGCAGGGACTAGGAGCGGTGCAGAGACTAGGAGCGGTGCAGAGACTAGGAGCGGTGCAGGGACGAGGAGCGGTGCAGGGACGAGGAGCTGTGCAGGGACGAGGAGCTGTGCAGGGACGAGGAGCGGTGCAGGGACGAGGAGCGGTGCAGGGACGAGGAGCGGTGCAGGGACGAGGAGCGGTGCAGGGACTAGGAGCGGTGCAGGGCCGAGGAGCGGTGCAGGGACGAGGAGCGGTGCAGAGAATAGGAGCGGTGCAGAGACGAGGAGCGGTGCAGAGACTAGGAGCGGTGCAGGGACGAGGAGCGGTGCAGGGACGAGGAGCGGTTCAGGGACGAGGAGCGGTGCAGGGACTAGGAGCGGTGCAGGGCCGAGGAGCGGTGCAGGGCCGAGGAGCGGTGCAGGGCCGAGGAGCGGTGCAGGGCCGAGGAGCGGTGCAGGGACTAGGAGCGGTGCAGAGACTAGGAGCGGTGCAGGGACAAGGAGCGGTGCAGGGACGAGGAGCGGTGCAGGGACGAGGAGCGGTGCAGGGACTGCAGTGTTTCCGTTCCTGGTGGTCTAGGGCAGTGACACGACAGTGGCACTCTTCCCTCTACTGAGTGAGTGCTCTGCCCAGTATTCTCCGGCTTCTCCTACACAGAACACAAATATTATATAAAACAATAATAATAATCAAACAATAAAAAATCTTTAATGTTATTATAAACAAGAGGACAATGGGGGCGTGGCTAATAAAAAAAATAAGATTTAACACTCTAATTTCCATAAAGTGCCCGCGGCACTGGACCCAAAAAACATAAAAGCCACAAAACGAGACGAATGTGCTGCGCAGGTGAAGTGTTTCTGGGAGAGATGAGATACTCACGCGGGGCGTCCATTCGGTCATTTATGATGTGCTATTAAATTCCAGGAAGCTAATTTATGATGACAAATCCAGTTTAATTTATGTCACCCTTAAATTGCAAGAATTGCTTCTGTACACTGCGCTGGATGGAACACATCGGAAGGACTGTGTGCCTGGTCAAAGCAACAGCTCTTTTATTACAGATGTAGCAGAGCTGAGTTGTCAATCGGCACGAGTCACGAATATGCTAAAATGTGTTGCTTTACATGGGACTGCTGATGTCAATAATGTTATTCCTGCAATGAGAAGAGCCTGATCCAGTACTGAGCAGGTCCTAGGACAAAACATTGCGGGATAACCTAAGTAAAACTGCCTAAATACCATGTTATGGTGCCCAAATAATACCAGCCATTCAGTGCCCAAATAATACCAGCCATACAGTGCCCAAATAACACCAGCTATCCAGTGCTCAAATAATACCAGCTATACAGTGCCCATATAATACCAGCCACACAGTGCCCAAATAAATCTCCATAGAGCGCCTAAATACCAGCCATACAGTGCCCAAATAACACCAGCCATACAGTGCCCAAATAATATCATCCATACAGTGCCCAAATAATACCAGCCATACAGTGCCCAAATAATACCAGCCATACAGTGCCCAAATAATACCAGCCAAACAGTGCCCAAATAATACCATTCATACAGTGTCCAAATAATACCAGCCATACAGTGCCCAAATAAATCTCCATAGAGTGCCCAAATTATGCCAGCCATACAGTGCCTAAATAATACATTTCATATAGAGCTCAAATAACACCAGCCATACAGTGCCCAAATTATACTACCCATACAGTGCCCAAATAATACTATCCATACAGTGCCCAAATAATACCAGCCATACAGTGCTCAAATAATACCAGCCATACAGTGCCTAAATAAATCTCCATAGAGTGCCCAAATTATACCAGCCATACAGTGCCCAAATAATACCCATACAGTGCCCAAAGAATAGCCATACAGTGCCCGAATAATGCATTTCATATAGAGCCCAAATAATACCAGCCATACAGTGCCCAAATAATACTACCCATACAGTGCCCAAATAATACTATCCATACAGTGCCCAAATAATACCAGCCATACAGTGCTCAAATAATACCAGCCATACAGTGCCCAAATCATACCAGCCATACAGTGCCCAAATCATACCAGCCATACAGTGCCCAAATAATACCAGCCATACAGTGCTCAAATAATACCAGCCATACAGTGCCCAAATAAATCTCCATAGAGTGCCCAAATCATACCAGCCATACAGTGCCCAAATAATAGCCGTACAGTGCCCAAATAATACATTTCATATAGAGCCCAAATAACACCAGCCATACAGTGCCCAAATAATACCAGCCATACAGTGCTCAAATAATACCAGCCATACAGTGCCCAAATAAATCTCCATAGAGTGCCCAAATAATACATTTCATATAGAGCTCAAATAACACCAGTCATACCGTGCCCAAATAATACTATCCATACAGTGCCCAAATAATACCAGCCATACAGTGCCCAAATAATACTAGCCATACAGTGCTAAAATAATGGCAACTAATATGTGGGCTACTGCACTAAGCTGCCCAGTAATGCCACCCTACAATGCTGAAAAAAACACTGCCATACGATTCTTAAACAATGCTGCCATACAGTGCTGAAATACCAGTGCTACATAATGTTTAAATAATACTTACATTGCTGCCCACATGATATATAAAAAGTGAGTGCTCAAACAATACCCCCATATACTGCCCACAAAATAATACTAGCAAATACATAGCCAAGTGACAATACCTAAATAATGAAGCATTATAATACAATGCCTAATACCATCACAAAGTCTTTACATACTGTAATACAATAATTACACTGCTATACAGTGCCCAGATAGCAACACAATAGAATTGGAAAGTGCCAGTGTAAGGCCTCATCCACATTTCCATGTCAGTGACAGGTCCGTGAAAAAAAAAAGCGTACCTGTTTCATCTGTGAAGGATCTGTGGTTGGTCCCTGTGTCCGTTTTTACCATCCGTGTGTCCGTGTATCAGTGAAAAACGGACGCAACATGGACACAATACGGATGTGTGTCAGTGATTTTCACGGACCCAAAGACTTCAATGGGCCTGCTTTTTTCCTCATCACGGATCAAAGCAATGCGCCGCACAGACCTGTCACTTACCAGTAGGAGGAGTGCCCGGCCGGTCACAGACAGCGCAGGTAAGTATAATGCTTCTAAAATGGCTAAGTAACCATGGCAGCCAGAACTGCAGTAGCGTCCTGGTTGCCATGGTTACCGATCGGAGCCCCAGCGATTAAACTGGGACTCCGATCGGAACTCTACGCTGCCACCAATGATGGGGGGGGATTTTAATTAGGGGGGGGAGAGGGGGGGCCGCACTGGCCACCAATGAATTTAAAACTGGGGAGGGAGGGGGGTCTGCCCCCAGCTGCCTGGCAGCACCTGATCTCTTACAGGGGGCTATGATACGCACAATTAACCCCTCAGGTGCGGCACCTGAGCGGATCACGGCCCCCTGTAAGAGATCGGGTGCTGCCAGGCAGCAGGGGGCAGTCATGTACACAGTTCTTAGTATATTCTAACTAGAAGAGTCCCCATCACCATGGGAACGCCTCTGTGTTAGACTATACTGTCGGATCTGAGTTTTCACGATCTAACTCAAATCCGATGGTATATTCTAACATAGAGGCGTTCCCATGGTGATGGGGACGCTTCAAGTTAAAATATACCATCGGATTGGAGAAAACTCCGATAGGGACTCCTGACTTTACATTGAAAGTCAATAGGGACGGATCCGTTTGCAATTGCACCATATTGTGTCAACGTCAAACGGATCCGTCCCCATTGACTTGCATTGTAAGTCAGGACGGATCCGTTTGGCTCCGCACGGCCAGGCGGACACCAAAATGACTATTTATTTAACTTTCCTTCATGTCTGGTGATCCTCCAAAAATCACGGAAGAAAAAACGGACACGGATCACGGAACAACGGAACCCCGTTTTGCGGACCGTGAAAAAATACTGTCGTGTGCATGAGGCCTTCCTCTGCCAATACAGAACAGCCAGAATATGAGGACAGGAAGTTTTGTCATGGGGTCATGGTCAGAGACGCTCATCTCACAGGACTGGAGTAAACTCATACTGGTTGCCTTTCATTATCTCCTGATTGCAGCCTTTCTGAAACAGCGCCCCCCCCGCCCCCCCCCCCCCCCCCATAATGCCAATTTCTTAACCTAACCCCTTCCCTTCAGCCCATGACCCTTCCGCTGCCCCCCCCCTCCTGCCCCCACCTGGTGCAGCCTGAGGCGATCGCCTCACCTGGCCTCTCTGGTGGTGCGCCCCTGCCTGATTGCAAAGGAGTATCAAATAATAAGCATAACCGCTGCATCTCGACTAAGTGACGCGGTCAGCTCTGCTACATCTGGGTAACATGTATCCATTACGGCAGTTTTCCTCTGGCGGCTATATTTCATGGACGCGGCTGAAAGGTGTCTCCTGCAGCTGCTGATACGGTCCTAATGCTCTCTAATAAACATGGTGTTAGCTTTTCTCGGCTCGGCTTTTAAATAAACCCTAAATTATTAATCACCGGTTAAACATGCCAGACGGGCCGCGGCAGGGCCCAGCGCACTCGCTTTATGGCAAATCCAATAGTCCTTTCTAAGAAAACCAAGATGGCAGATTTAACCGCGTCATTGCCGTAGGGATGCTCTGGGGAGTCTTAAGACAGAATGCAAAACGGTAAGGAAATTCGCCAGCAAGTCAAGAAGTCATAGTTTTCCATGCATGAAGCAGGAAGACCAGGATGAACAATAAGTAGGACAGCGATCTCCTAGGATATAGGAAAAACAAAAAACATTCACTCCTCATCCTAGCACCTCTGCCCTTATCTGTCATCGTTCCTCAATGCAACCAGAGAGATAACTCGCTATGAAATGTGTATAAGACTGTGGTCCTCTTAGGTAGCAGAGGCGTCATTGCTCCCCATCTGACACCAGGGTCCAGTTGCAACTGCAGCCATTGTACGCCCTATAGCTATACAACCAGCTCTAGTGTTTAGATCATCTATTCATGTAATGTGTAATACCACTCCCAACCTCATGAGGCGCTGTAAGAGATTACATTCTCACTGATGAATAGTACACAAGTGTAAGATGCCGCCTAGTGGTAAAGTTGTTACATTGTCCTTTCTATATTGTACTTTATATTTGTATTCCTTTTGTATTTTTCTGTTTATTTTTGTACCATTAACTTGATATTGGTATTCAGCTGTTGCAAAGCGAATCCATGGCAACTGGCAGGATACGACAACCGACAGTGCTCCTGAAGCCGTATAAGCAGTAACAGTGTAGTCTCTTCCTCCTGTGAGCCACTGACTGGGATATACCTGCCTGACAGCTACTGCAGTGGCCGGGTTTGGGGTGGCCCTAACACTACGCTGGGTCCTACGGACACCGTCGAGGTGTCACCAATGTGTTGTCGTTCTCCAGATCAGGGATGGTAAGGTATGGTGCACCCTAATGCGAAATAAGTCAAGAGAGTTGGGGTCTGCAGTAAACCAGTGTGCTTCTTTACTGGAGGAACTCAAGTGCAAACCACTATAGGCAGTGCACTGAGCTGGCTTCTCCAGTCTCCTCCTGTGCTGAAGAAGGCTTCATGCTGAGGAAAGGCCTGAGCTAGCTGTCAAATTCTCTCTCAGAAGGTTGGTACCCTAGCCGAAGGGCTGGTGGCACAGGGTCTGTGGCAGGGTATCCCCGTCTAAACTTCTTCTTCTGGTCACTCGTGCAGTCTAGCAGAGTCTCTCCTACTGAAAAGTGGTCCCTATCTGCAGACTAGAGGTTCTGACTGCTCCCACTTTATACAGTTTCCAAATAAACTAGAACATTTTAGTGGAAGAGGTGGAGCGGAGAAGTACAGCCTAAACAGAAACAATTCCATTCTGCCATAGACTTGTATATAGTTTTAATACAAGTCTATGGGAATGACTATGCATTTATTTCTTATTTTTTTCAAATAAAAACAAGTCTTCAGACAAAAACAGAGCTAAACCAGATGGAAAATAGGTCCAGAGAGTCAGGGTTTGCAGTAAACTAGTGTGCTTCTTTACTGGAGGAAGTACAAAACAAGGCAAGGCACTGATATGTCTTCACTGGTCTCCCATCTGGTAGAAGAAGGTTCTGTGCTGAGGAAAGACCTGAGCTAGCTGTACCTCTCTTTCTCACAAGGCTGGTACCCTGTCCAAGGGCCTGGTGGCCCAGAGTATGTGGCTCAGTCATCTGGCTGGCTCCCTAGTCCAAGTGTTGGTGGCCCAGGGTCTGCAGCTCAGTCATTAGGCACGGTAACCCCCTCTCAGGGTCTTCTTATGGTCACTTGTGCAGTCTGGCAGAAGGTCTCCTAATAAACACTGGTCTCTATCTGCAGAAACTAAGGCTGCTCTACTTTTATACAATCTCTAACTGATCTAGAACCTTCTAGTGGGAGGGTTAAAGCTCGAGAAGCACAGCCAAAACAGAAACAATGTTGCAGTTCAGGGCTGCCATAGACTTGTGTTGCGCCTCAAAACAAGTCAATGGGAATGATCAAGCAGATTTTAGTCGCAAATAACAGAGCTAAACCTGAAGGTTAGAAGTCTTCTGTGTCTGGTTTTTCCTGAAAATCTCAACTCTGTATAGTCCCTTTATGACAACAGTGTAAAATGACTAGCTTCTCAGTGCACAGGCTGGGAATTCCCAAAGTCTCTTAGTCTGAAGAAGTTGTGCATTAACCCTTTCCACAATTCAGTGCAAATACAGTTCAACAATATTGAATAGTATAAATCTCAGCACAAGTTAACCCTTTAAAGTGCACTAAAGTAAGGAGGTAATGGCCTTGCATAGCAGCAATAGGGGCAAATGTCCACAAACGACCAGACTCCAACTACAATTATAGAAGTGCCAAGGAGGCGGGGCTTCACTTCACGCTCAGTATTCAGATGCTTCACAGCCCCTCCCCTCTGCACCATAGTGGGTACCTGGTTGGAGGCACTTCCAGGAGCAGAACCTGGCAGAAAACAACTTCAAATTCACGTGACTCTTGATAAAGATCTAATGAGTCCCAGCTGAGGGTTTGCTACAATTGCATCTGGTCTGGACAGCACGTTCTGGAACCCAGACTAATATATTTGGCCTGCTCTGATACATTGTAACCAGAATGATGTGTACTGCTGATGGGCTTACCTAACAAGGAGATTGCCCAGGATACAACTGCAGCAAACCCTCAGCTGTGAGAAGTATCTGATGTAGCTGTGCACATGAATAATTGAATATTTGCATTCATTGGCAGCAAGCAGAGAAAATAAACATGGCTGAATTTCTAAACAAAGCCTATTACCTCCATGGCCGCTGATCTACAACCGAGACAGCATCTTGACTTGCGCCTTCCAGCTCCTTAGCAGAGGGTCAGAGTTCACGTGATAGATCCGGCGGAACGTGCGATGTTCCCGTCACTCTGCTTTATGATTTGTTCGGTTAATTTGCAGTTTCTTTTTTAGCAATTTTCACCCCAGAAGTAATGAGCTCATTTATTAATGTGATTAGACAGAACAGACAGCGTCCTGCTTATTTACTGACGGCAGCGGCAAAACCGCCCCAATGAAGGCGCTTTGTGGGCAGAATTCTATCTATCTGATATCTATCTATCTATCTATCTATCTATTATGTATTTATCTATCTATCTATTATCTATCTATCTATCTATCTATCTATCTATCTCCTATCTATTATCTATCTATCTCATATCTATTATCTATCTATCTATCTATCTATCCTTCTATCTATCTATTTATCTATCTCTCTATCTATCTATCTATCTATTATCTATCTATCTATTATCTATCTATCTATTATCTATCTCATATCTATTATCTATCTATCTATCTATCTATCTATCTCTCTATCTATCTATCTATTATCTATCTATTATCTATCTATCTATTATCTATCTATCTATCAATCTATTATCTATCTATCTCATATCTATCTATCCATCTATCTATCTATATATCTAATATCTATCTACAGTCAGGTCCATAAATATTGGGACATGGACACAATTCTAACATTTTTGGCTCTATACACCAGCACAATGGATTTGAAATGAAACGGACAAGATGTGCTTTACCTGCAGACTGTCAGCTTTAATTTGAGGGGATTTACATCCAAATCAGGTGAACGGTGCAGGAATTACAGCAGTTGCATCTGTGCCTCCTACTTGTTAAGGGACCAAATGTAATGGGACAGAATAATAATCATAAATCAAACTTTCACATTTTAATACTTGGTTGCAAATCCTTTGCAGTCAATTACAGCCTGAAGTCTGGAACGCATAGACATCACCAGACGCTGGTCTCATCCCTGGTGACGCTCTGCCAGGCCTCTACTGCAACTGTCTTCAGTTCCTGCTTGTTCTTGGGGCATTTTCCCTTCAGTTTTGTCTTCAGCAGGTGAAATGCAGCTCAATAGGATTCAGGTTCGGTGATTGACTCGGCCATTGCATAACATTCCACTTCTTTCCCATAAAAAACTCTTTGGTTGCTTTTGCAGTATGCTTTGGGTCATTGTCCATCTGCACTGTGAAGCGCCGTCCAATGAGTTCTGAAGCATTTGGCTGAATATGAGCAGATAATATTGTCCGAAACACTTCAGAATTCATCCTGCTGCTTTTGTCAGCAGTCACATCATCAATAAATACAAGAGAACCAGTTCCATTGGCAGCCATACATGCCCACACCATGACACTACCGCCACCATGCTTCACTGATGAGGTGGTATGCTTAGGATCATGAGCAGTTCCTTTCCTTCTCCATACTCTTCTCTTCCCATCACTCTGGTACAAGTTGATCTTGGTCTCATCTGTCCATAGGATGTTGTTCCAGAACTGTGAAGGCTTTTTTAGATGTCGTTTGGCAAACTCTAATCTGGCCTTCCTGTTTTTGAGGCTCACCAATGGTTTACATCTTGTGGTGAACCCTCTGTATTCACTCTGGTGAAGTCTTCTCTTGATTGTTGACTTTGACACACATACACCTACCTCCTGGAGAGTGTTCTTGATCTGGCCAACTGTTGTGAAGGGTGTTTTCTTCATCAGGGAAAGAATTCTTCGGTCATCCACCACAGTTGTTTTCCGTGGTCTTCCAGATCTTTTGGTGTTGCTGAGCGGACACGCGGACGCGGATGACAATCTTGTGTGCCTCCTCGTTTTTTCACGGTCCCATTGACTTGAATGGGTCCGCAAACCGTTTTCCGTGAAAAAAATAGGACAGGTTATATTTTTTTGACGGACTGGAACCACGGATCACGGACGCGGATGACAAACGGTGCAATAGCCGGTCGTGTGCATGAGGCCTAAAGCTAACAGTCTGCAGGTAAAGCACATCTTGTTAGTTTAATTTCATATCCATTGTGGTGGTGTATAGAGCCAAAAATGTTACAATTGTGTCCATGTCCCAATATTTATGGACCTGACTGTATCTATCTATCGAATATCTATCTGCTATCTATCTATCGATTATATACCAGTTTTTCTTTGTTTGTTTTCTTTCTGTCTATGTTCAGTGGTGCTTGAAAGTTTGTGAACCCTACAGAATTTTATATATTTCTCTGTAAATTTGACCTAAAACTACATCAGATTTTCACACAAGCCCTAAAAGTAGATAAAATAAAATAAAACCAAATCAAACAAAAAAAATATATATATAAATATTAGACTTGGTCATTTATTTATTGAGGAATATGATCCACTATCACAGGAATGTGAACCTTTAGGATTGGCAGATAATTTGAAGGTGAATTTAGTCAGATGTTTTTAATCAATGGGGCAACAATCAGGTGTGAGGGGGTGTCCTGTTTTATTTAAAGAACAGGAATCTATCAAAGTTTGATCTTCACATGTTCATAGAAGTGTATCAAAGCAACAACAAATAAGATTTTTGAGGACCTCAGAAGTAGACTTGTTAATGCCCATCAGGCTGTAAAAGGTCACAAAACCATCTCTGAAGAGTTTGGACTCCAATCCGGACAGATTGTGCACAAATCGAGGAAATTCAAGACCATTATTACTCTCACCAGGAGTGGTTGACCAACAAAGATGATGCCAAGAGAAAGGAGTGTAATAGTTCATGAGGTCACAATAACTAACCTTAATGTTCATGAGTCTACCATCAAGAACAAACTGAAGAAAAATGTCAGGATTGCAAGGAGAAAGCTGTTGCTCTCCAAAAAAACAACATTGCTGCCCACTTGCAGTTGCTAAAGATTACCCGGACAGACCAGAAGACTATTAGAATGCTTTGCTCTTGACTTGTGTGATCTTTGCCGGTTGACTACTCGAGAGAAGGGTAATAATAGTCTTGAATCTCCTTCATTTGTACATAATCTGTCTGACTGTAGGTTGGTGGAGTTGAAACTCCTTAGCAATGGTTTTATAATGTTTACCAACCTGAGGAGCATCAACAACTCTTCTTCTGATGCCTGAGGGTGTTGCAACGCGTTTATGTTTTTTATGCAGTTTTTTCCTAAATCAGGAATGGACCATAAAAAGGGAAGAAAATCTTAAGAACAGATGCTACTTCTCTTTTTTAAATCCACTCCTGGTTTGAGCTTCAAAAACTGCATCAACATACCTGAGCGTGTAGCAGAACCCTCAGAGATCTCCTTTCTTCGTGCCATGATACACTTCCACACGTGTTGTGAAGATCAGACTTTGATAGGTCTCTGATTGTCACACCATTGATTGAAAGCACCCATACGTTTGTCCCTCACAGACTTATTGGCATATTGGCCAAGTCTATTATTCATTAGTTTGATTTGATTATTTTTATCTACTTGTAGGACTTGTGTGAACATCCCATGTAGAAGTAGGTCAAATTTATGTGGAAATATAGAAAATTCTAAAGGGTTCACAGACTTTCCAGCAGCACTGTACACCAGCACACGGCATGATGCTTCTATCAGGGACAGTAATTACTGTAGAGGTGTCACTGAACAAGGTGTTAATTATAATTGCAGATGCAGTCGTTATTATTGGATCAGTTAGCACAACGCCTCGTGTTAATACTAATGAACTATTTATTAAAACTCGAAACAGAACAATAGAAACATCTGCGTAATGAACGGATTAATAATGCAAACCCCCCGGCGGATAGCAGGGTCACAGCTGACAGTGTGGACATCAGCAGAAGTAGCGGAACTAGAACACAAGTCAATAGGTGTCTGTGACGATCAGATCCTGAGTACTGGAGGGGGTATAGTCAGCCATGTTTAAAGCTAGTACTCAGCAATAAGATCACACACTCCCTCAACCCAACCCCCCACCCAAAAAAAAAGTATTATATATATCCTGCATTGACAGAGTTAGACTGAGATCAATGCATGACCAGATGGCAGAAAGCTCCTGAGCTCCTCCTAGTGGTGGCTGTGGGAAGCTGTAATTTTATCATATACCACAGTCCATGCAGGGGATTTTACAGCTTTGTTTCAACTCATCCCCCTTTGTAGTGTTAAAAAGAGGTAGTCCACTGTAATCTGTGCAGAAATCTTCAGCATTTTCTAACATACTTTTATATTATCTCTGCTTGCTGTCAGTTTAAGCCAAAATTCCTCTTCCCCACCTGTGGTAAATTCAGTAGATTGGGCAAGATTTGGAAAGACACAGCCCTGTCTATATGATGTCTCACATCTGACAATGCAGGTCAGATGAAAAACCAAGCCATGAGGAGGAAAGAACTGCCTGTAGAGCTCAGAGACAGGGTTGTGTGGAGACGCAGATCTGGAGAAGGGGACAACAATTTCTGCCCAAAACCATCCCTACAGTGAAGCATGGTCGTGGCATCCTCCTGTTGGGTGGAACTGGTCAGGGTGGAGGGAAAGCTGAATGAAGCAAAGTACAGAGATAATCGTAATGAAAACCTGATCCAGAGATCTGGACCTCAGACTGGGCCGAAGGTTCTCCTTCCAACAAGACAATGATCTGAAGCACACGGACAAGAAAAACACAGGAGCGGCTGAGGGACAACTCTGTGAATGTCCTTGAGGGGCTCAGCCAGAGCCCTGAACACAATAGAACATTTCTGGAGAGACCTGAAGATGGCTGTCCACCGACGGCCCCCATCCAACCTGACAGAGCGTGAGGGGATCTGCAGAGAAGAACAGCAGAAAATCCCCAAATCCAGGAGTAAAACCTTGTGGCATCATCTCCAAGAAGACTGGAGGCTGGAACCACTGCCAAAGGGGCTTCAACTAAGTCCTGAGTAAAGGGGCTGAAGACTTCCTGAGCATAGGGTGTGAATAGCTGAAGATTTATGTCCTGATTAAAGGGGCTGAAGACTTATGTCCTGATTAAAGGGGTTGAAGACTTATGTCCTGATTAAAGGGGCTGAAGACTTATGTCCTGATTAAAGGGGTTGAAGACTTATGCCAAGGCAAGATTTATTTTTTCCTTTTCAATAAATTAGCAGAACCTCGATGATGGGGAAACTGGATTTATTTTTAAATTTAGCACAAAGAGCAACATAACAAGATGTGAAGAAAGTGAAGGGTCTAAAGACTTCCTGAATGCTGTGTAAATGAATAAGGATGGAGATTACAATGTAACATACGTAGCTATGGCATCCTGACATACAGCCCCTCATATCTCAGCTTCTACATCTGATCAGATCACGTTCCACTAAGTGTAATATGGGGGAGAGACTTTGTGGGACGTTTCCTTTTTTTCTCTAAATATATAATGAAAAGTTCTGCTACTTTTGTAACAAACTTTGAGTTTCATTTTGTTGCTATTTTCACAGTCTCTGTTCCTTGTCAGTGAATGGAAGCATCTGCAGGCTAAAAAACAATTCTACTTTCACACTTGCGTTTTGGCTTTCCGTTAGTGAGATCCGTTCAGGGCTCTCACACGCGGTCCAAAACGGATCAGTTTAACCCTAACCCCTCCCAGCGCAGTAACAGTACGGTGCAGCGGAACATGACTTGCCGCCCAGCGCCAAACTATTACAGCCCACGGATCGGGGAGGTGCAGAAGCTGCGCCCGCCCGATCAGCTGCAGGGGAACGGCTGTTCCCATTAGCCGGACCCCTGCTGTATGCGCGGGCATCGGTGAAAACACCAATGCCGGCACATTAACCCCTTCTATGCCGCGGTCAGCACTGACCGCGACATAGAAGTGGTTTGCTGCGGGTGAGGAACCCCATCGGGTCACCGTGCTGCTGTGGCCGGGACCCGATGGGTGAGAAGGCAGCTCGATGCCGTGCAGAGGCCGCCCAATGCCTTGCACGGCATCGGGACCTGCCTTCTATGGGTGCCCAGGAGATCCAGCCTCAGGCCCGTCTCCTAGGTAACCTGTCCAGCCTCAGGCCCGTGTCCTAGGTAACCTGTTCAGCCTCAGGCCCGTCTCCTAGGTAACCTGTCCAGCCTCAGGCCTGTCTCCTAGGTAACCTGTCCAGCCTCAGGACCGTGTCCTAGGTAACCTGTTCAGCCTCAGGCCCGTCTCCTAGGTAACCTGTCCAGCCTCAGGCCCGTCTCCTAGGTAACCTGTCCAGCCTCAGTCCCGTCTCCTAGGTAACCTGTCCAGCCTCAGGACCGTGTCCTAGGTAACCTGTTCAGCCTCAGGCCCGTCTCCTAGGTAACCTGTTCAGCCTCAGGCCCGTGTCCTAGGTAACCTGTCCAGCCTCAGGCCCGTGTCCTAGGTAATCTGTTCAGCCTCAGGCCCGTCTCCTAGGTAACCTGTCCAGCCTCAGGCCTGTCTCCTAGGTAACCTGTCCAGCCTCAGTCCCGTCTCCTAGGTAACCTGTCCAGCCTCAGGCCCGTCTCCTAGGCAACCTGTTAGTGTAATCCACTAACAGACAATGCATTACAATACAGATGTATTGTAATTCATTACAGAGGGTATCAGACCCCCAAAAGTTAAAGTCAGTAATAAAATAAAATAAAAAATGTAACAAAAACTGTGTTTTTAATAAAAAAAAGAAAGTTTCAAGTAAAAAAAGAAAAAAACACCCCTTTTCCCCTGATTTTATAATAAACAATTGAATAAAAAAAAGAAAAAAACACACATATTCGGTATCGCCGCGTCTGTAACGACCGGCTCTATAAATATATCACAAGATTCACCCCGTACGATAAACACCATAAAAGAAAATAATAATAAACTGTGTAAAAAAAAGCCATTTTTGTCACCTTACATCTCAAAAAGTGCAACACCAAGCGATCAAAAAGGCGTATGTCCCATAAAATTATACCAATAAAACCGTCACCTCATCCCGCAAAAAATGAACCCCAACATAAGAAAATCAATAAAAAAATTAAAAAACTATATCTCTTAGAACAGGCATGCTCAACCTGCGGCCCTCCAGCTGTTGCAAAACTACAACTCCCAGCATGCCCGAGCAGCCTACAGCTATCAGCCTATAGTAGGGCATTGTGGGAGTTGTAGTTTTACAACAGCTGGAGAGCCGCAGGTTGAGCATGCCTGTCTTAGAACATAAGACACTAAAACATATTTTTATTTTGTTTCAAATATGCTATTATTGTGTTAAAGTGAAATAAATAAATAAAAGTATAGATATTAGGTATCGCCACATCCGTAACAACCAGCTTTATAAATATATCACATGACATAACCCCTCAGATGAACACTGTAAAAAATAAAAACTATAAAAAAAGCAATTTTTGTCACCTTAAATCACAAAATTTGCAACACCAAGCGATCAAAAAGGCGTATGCACTCCAAAATAGTACCAATCAAACAGTCCCCTTATCCTGCAAAAAATGAGATCCTACCTAAGACAATTGGTCAAAAAATATAAAAGATATCACTCTTAGACAATGGAGACACTAAAATATGTTGTTTTTTTTTTGCTTCAAAACTGCTATTAATGTGCTAAAGTGAAATAAAAAAAAGGATACATATTAGGTATCTCCACGTCCACAACAACCTGCTCTATAAAAATACCACATGACCTAGCCCCTCAGGTGAATACCGTAAAAGAAAAAAAGAAAAACTGCCAAAAAAGCAATTTTTTTTTTTACCTTACATCACAAAAATTGCAACACTAAGTGATCAAAAAGGCGTATGCCCCACAAACCAGTACCAATCAAAAAGTCACATCATTCTGCAAAAAATTAGACCCTACCTAAGACAATTGGTCAAAAATAAAAAAGCTATGGCTCTCAGACTATGGAGACACTAAAACTTTTTTTTTGTTTCCAAAATGCGATTATTGTGTAAAACTTAAATAAATAAGAAAAAGTTTACATATTAGGTATTGCCACATCCGTAACAATCTTCTCTATAAAAATAACACACGAACTAACCCCTCAGGTGAACGCTGGAAAAAGAAATAAATAAAAACGGTGCCAAAATTACCAATTTTTTGGTCACCTTGCCCTATAAAGTGTAAAAATGAATGATCCAAAAATCCTATGTACCAAAAAATTGTAGCAATAAAAACATCAACTCTTCCTGCAAAAAAAAGCCCCTGCACAAGACGATTGGCAGAAAAAGAAAAAAAATATGCGTTTAGAAAATGAAGACACAAAAACAATTTATTTTCAAAAAAACTTTATTATGTAAAACTGAAACAAACAAACAAAGAAAGTAGACATATTTAATATCATTGCGTCTGTAACAACCTGCTCTCTAAAAATAGCACGATCTACCCTGTCAGATGAATGTTGTAAAAAATTATAAAACAGTGCCAAAACTGCCATTTTTTGGTTACCTTGTCTCACAAAAAACGTAATATAGAGCAATTAAAAATCATATGTACCACAAAATAGTACCAATAAAACTGGCACTATCCCCTAGTTTCTAAAATGGGGTCAATATTTGGGAGTCTTTACTGTAAGGGGTGCATCAGGAGGGCTTCAAATGGGACATTGTGTCTAAAAACCAGTCCAGCAAAATCTGCCTTGGGGTAGGCAACTTTTCTATTGGTTGCTAGGGATGTTGCTAAGCTGTGACAAAGCCTTCTCATTGGCCCACAAGCTAGAAGAAGGGAGGGATGATCACCTGATGTGTACTGTGTTAAAAAAATAAAAAATTTAAATATTTGTCATTATGAAAATACAGCACTATGCTCAAAATATTTGCGAATTCTCGAAGTGCCGATATTCGCGATAAAAATTTGCATTTTGAATATTCACGCTCAACACTATTGAATTCCCAGATGAGTACAGAAAGCCTTCTAGAACCTGGAAACAAACTGAGTCCCACGATCTGAGACCACGTCAGAGGGAATGCCATGAAGTTTCACAATGTTGTCAACAAATACCTGTGCAAGGGTTTTAGCATTAGGTAGGCCTGGTAATGCAATATAAAGTACCATTTTACTAAAGCGATCAACCACCACCAGATTAACTGTCTTTCCTGAAGAATTAGGTAGATCAGTGATAAAGTCCATGGATACATGAGTCCATGGTCTGGACGGAATGGGTAACGGAAGTAAAGATCCAGAAGGTCACCTTGGCACGTGCACAGGTAGTACAGGCTGACACATAGTCCTTCACACACTTACGCCACCCGGGCCACCAAAATCTACGAGATATGAGGTTGGCAGTGGACCTACTCCCAAGATGTCCTGTAAGAACCGTACAGTGATGTTCCTCTAACACCTTGTGAAGCAATTCCGGTGGCACAAATAGTTTCCCAGAGGGACACGAGTCCGGTGCGTCTCCCTGAGCCTCTAACACCTTTACCTCAAGGTCAGGGTAGATGGTGGATATCACCACCTCTTTAGACAGAATGGGACTCGGGTTTTCAAAATCAACAACTCCAGGGAAACTATTTGACAAGGCGTGCGCCTTGACATTCTTAATCCCAGGACGATAGGTGACAAGTGAAATTGAATCTGGTGAAAAACAAAGACCATCTGACTTGTCTCGGGTTCAGTCGTTTCGCAGACTCCAGATAAGCCAGATTTTTGTGATCAGTGAATACCGTGATCGGAGGACTCGCCCCTTCCAACCAATGACGCCATTCCTCAAAAGCCAATTTAATGGCCAGCAACTCTCTGTTACCCACATCATAATTTTTCTCAGCGCGGGATAGTTTTTTTCGAGAAAAATGCCATTTACCAGGTGATGGGCCCTGTGACAAAACTGCTCCTACCCCCACCTCGGATGCGTCCACTTCCACAAAAAACGGTTGTGATACATCTGGCTGCACCAATATGGGAGCAGAAGAGTAGCATTCCTTCATCGCAGAAAAGGCTTAAATCGCCAAATCAGACCATACTGAGACATCCGTCCCTTTCTGTCATGGAACCATGAACCAGACGTACAACAGAGATGAGTGGAAATAAGAAGGCTTTATTGGAAATCAAGCCGTAGCAAAAGTCCAAACGGATGGCTAAACCGAAGCAGGGTCTTGCGTAGACAGAGGTCAGGAACCAGGAGGGTGGTCAGACGAAGCCAGGATCAGGAACCAACGGGGTAGTCAGACGAAGCCAGGATCAGGAACCAACGGGGTAGTCAGACGAAGCCAGGATCAGGAACCAACGGGGTAGTCAGACGAGGCCAGGATCAGGAACCAGAAGCAGCAGCAGTCTTAGAAGCATGTGAACACAGGAGGACCAAGCAAGGAACTGAAGCCACAGACCTTCTATATATATGAGCTAGGCATCCAGCTCCTCCCAGTGGGAAGGAGAAGCCGCAGGGTGGGAGGCTACAAGAAACCCAGAAACCAAGATGGCCGCCAGCACATGTCAAACGAAGGTAAGACCATGACAGTACCTCCCCCTCAAGGGCCCCTCCTCCGCGGAGTAAGGAACGGTTTCTGAGGGAAGCGTGCGTGGAAGGCTCGGAGCAAAGCAGGAGCATGGACATCTGCGGAGGGAACCCAGGAACGCTCCTCTGGACCATAACCACGCCAATGGACCAAAAACTGCAACCGACCGCGGACCAGGCGTGAGTCCAGGATATTGCTCACCTCATATTCCTCATGATTGCCCACTTGGACCGGACGGGGCCGAGGAACCGAGGAAGTGAAACGATTACACACCAACGGCTTCAACAGGGAGACATGAAACACGTTGGAGATCCGCATGCCAGGAGGAAGCGCAAGGGCATAGGCTACCGGGTTTACCCTGCGAAGCACTCGGAAGGGACCAACAAAGCGAGGCGCCAGCTTGGGAGTGGGCACTCGAAGGTTGAGGTTGCGGGTGGACAACCATACACGGTCTCCGACCTGGTAGGAAGGAGCGGGCGCTCGTCTGCGATCAGCCTGGAGTCTCTGGCGCTGCGCAGAGACCTCAAGGGACCTCTGGATCTGTACCCAAGAAGCACGTAGGACGGAAAGGTGATCCTCCACAGCCGGAGTATCCTGGGGAGAGAATACCTCCGGTAACACGGCAGGTTGGAACCCATAATTGGCCATGAAGGGAGACGTCCCAGAGGAAGAGTTCACCGCCGTGTTCCTGGCAAACTCAGCCCAAGGCAGGAGGTCAACCCAATTGTCTTGGTGATCGGAGACATAGCAACGAAGGAATTGCTCCAAGGCCTGATTAGATCGTTCTGCGGCCCCATTGGACTGAGGGTGGTAGGCCGAGGAGAAAGAGAGATGAATCCCCAACTGGGAGCAAAAGGCGCGCCAGAACCTGGACACAAACTGACTCCCCCGATCCGACACAATCTCCTTGGGCAAACCGTGCAACCGGAAGACCTCCCTGGCGAAAATCGTGGCCAACTCTTGTGCAGAGGGTAACTTCTTGAGAGGAACACAGTGGCACATTTTGGAAAACCGGTCCACAATCATGAGAATGACCGTATGGCCTCGGGATGCAGGGAGGTCCACAATGAAATCTATCCCCAGGTGTGACCATGGGCGCTCCCCGGTGGCTATGGGTTGCAAAAGGCCCAACGGAAGGTGCCGAGGGGACTTACTCTGGGCACAAACGGAGCATGCCGCTACATATGCGGCGATGTCGGAACGTAGAGAAGGCCACCAGAACAGACGTGAAACAGCCCAGGACAGCTGGTTCTTTCCAGGATGCCCCGCGGCCTTGGAGTTATGGTAGGTTCGCAACAACCGAGTGCGCAACTCCTCAGGCACAAAACACCTGCCGTTGGGTCTCCCAGAGGGAGCACCAGATTGAGCCGCCAAAATCTGCTCACCCAGGGGAGAGGTCAGGCTGGTGCGAATGGCGGCCAGGATCTGATTCGGAGGTATGACCGAAGTCGGAATCGACTCCTCCCCGGACAGCTCGGAGTACTGCCGTGATAAGGCATCCGCTCTGATGTTCTTGGAACCGGGTAGGTAGGAGACCACGTAATTAAAACGTGACAAGAACAGAGCCCATCTGGCCTGACGTGGTGTCAATCTCTTGGCCTCAGAAAGGTAGGTCAGATTCTTGTGGTCCGTCAGGATGAGAACCGGAACCACCGAGCCCTCGAGCAAGTGCCTCCATTCTTTAAGGGCCTGCACGATGGCCAATAACTCCCTGTCACCAATCTGATAGTTGCACTCCGCGGAAGACAGTTTCCGGGAGTAAAACCCACAGGGAAGCAGAGGACCCTCTGGTGTTCTACGCTGAGACAGAAGGGCGCCTACTCCCGTCTCAGACGCGTCCACCTCGAGGACAAAGGGCAACCCAGGGTTGGGATGCGACAGAATCGGAGCCGACACAAAGGCGGACTTTAGAGCCTCAAAAGCTCGGATGGCCTCGAGCGGCCAGACCTGGAAATTACTGCCCTTCCTGGTCAGATCCGTGAGAGGCTTGGCTAGCATGGAAAAGTCCCTGATGAACTTCCGATAATAATTGGCGAAGCCCAAAAAGCGCTGCAGGGCACGGAGACCACTGGGCTGGGGCCACTGTAAGACAGCCGAAACCTTCTCAGGATCCATGGAGAACCCCTCAGCGGAAATGATGTAACCTAAGAAGGTTACCTGGGATCGGTGAAATTCGCATTTCTCAAGCTTACCGAACAGCCTGTTCTCTCGTAACCGTTGCAACACTCGTCTGACATCCATAATGTGGGCCTCCATGGATTCAGAATATACCAAGATGTCATCCAAATAGACCACCACACACTGCTGCAACAGGTCACGGAAAACATCGTTGATGAATTCCTGGAAGACTGCGGGCGCATTGCACAACCCAAAGGGCATAACCAAGGATTCATAATGACCGGTCCTGGTGTTAAACGCGGTCTTCCACTCATCGCCCGCCTTGATCCTTACCAGGTTATATGCCGCCCTCAGGTCGAGTTTGGTAAAGACCGTGGCCCCTTTGAGGCGATCGAACAGCTCGGAAATCAAGGGTATCGGGTAAGCGTTCTTGATCGTGATGCGATTGAGACCCCTGTAATCGATGCAAGGCCTCAACTCACCGCCCTTCTTTTTCACAAAGAAAAATCCAGCCCCTGCCGGGGACGAGGATTTGCGAATGTGTCCGCGTGAAAGCGCCTCCCTCACGTACTCCTCCATGGCCTCATTCTCCGCTACCGACAGTGGATAGACTTTGCCACGAGGAGGAACGGCACCGGATTGTAACTCTATGGCACAATCGTATGGGCGGTGCGGAGGTAGGGCAACCGCGCGCACCTTATCGAATACATCCCGGTACTCTTCGTATTCAGGAGGCAACAGAGAGTCCGAGGAAGTACACAGCAACTTGACAGGCCCATGGATGCAACTAACCCCACACTGCGGTGACCACGAGAGGATCTCGACCGATCTCCAATCGAAAGTCGGATTATGCTTCTGGAGCCAGGGGTACCCCAAGACCACCGAGTAGTGTGGAGACGAAATAACCTGGAGACAGACCGACTCTCTGTGAACGGCACCAATGGCTATCCCCACTGGAAGGGTCTCATGAGTCACGTGTGGCGGCAGAAGGGGTCTGCCGTCTATCGCCTCAAGAGCCAGTGGGGAACCTCGAGGCTGCAGAGGAATGGAATTGGCGGCAACGAACACTCTATCAATGAACAAACCACCAGCACCAGAGTCCACCAACGCCTGGGTCGTCACCGAGCCCCCGACCCAGGAGAGGACAACCGTGATCAGTGGTTTGTCAACACGGGAAACCGGGGACGAGGAGACTCCACCCAAGATCTGCCCCCGACAGGACCTCAGGTGCGAGCGTTCTCCCGGACGGTTCGGACATGCCAACCGAAAATGCCCACCGAGACCACAGTACATGCATCGGCCCTCGCGTCTCCGGAGTGCCCTCTCCCCCTCGGACAGGCGAGCAAACCCCCGCTGCATGGGTTCACCCCCAGACAAGTCATCCCCAGGAGGCGTGGGAGGAGAGGGAGGCACGGGTGGGACAGCAAACGTAGGCGCCAATCTGTTAGGAGACCTCCGCAGGCTCTCCTTAAAGGAAGGTCTCTCCCTGAGTCTGGTGTCAATCAAAATCAGGAAAGAAATAAGAGACTCGAGCTCCACTGGTAGGTCCTTAGCTGCAACCTCATCCTTCAAGGCATCCGAGAGACCATGAGAGAAAGCAGCGACCAGAGCCTCATTATTCCAGCCCACCTCTGCTGCCAGGGTACGAAACTCAATGGCGTATTCAGCTACGGATCGTGAACCCTGTCTGATGGACATAAGGAGCTTCGCAGCAGAGGCAGCACGAGCCGGCACATCGAATACCTTCCGAAGAGAAGCAACAAAACCGGAAAACTCGGCAACCACCGGATTGTTGTTCTCCCATAAAGGGCTGGCCCAGGCCAAGGCCTTGTCCGAGAGCAGCGAGATCAAGAAGCCCACCTTTGATCTCTCAGTAGGAAAGGCATGTGGCAGCAACTCGAAATAAATGCCCACCTGGTTAAGGAAACCTCGGCACTGAGTTGGCTCTCCCCCAAAGCGCTGTGGAAGGGGGGCAGAACCGGTCATACCCCGAGACACCGCAGGCGCAGCAACAGGTGTCGGGGTAGACTCTGGCGCAACAACCGGGGCGGCAGTAGGAGCGGGCCCAGGAGCGACAACCGACCCATCGGCAACGGAAGCGAAATGAGCCGTGCGTTCAAGCAGGGTTTGCAACGCCACAGCGAACCGACCCAACAGGTGATCCTGCTGATCAAGTCTGGCAACCAGCGTAGGTAGCGAGGATGGCCCTGTACCGTCAGAATTCATGGCTTGGTCCTAATGTCATGGAACCATGAACCAGACGTACAACAGAGATGAGTGGAAATAAGAAGGCTTTATTGGAAATCAAGCCGTAGCAAAAGTCCAAACGGATGGCTAAACCGAAGCAGGGTCTTGCGTAGACAGAGGTCAGGAACCAGGAGGGTGGTCAGACGAAGCCAGGATCAGGAACCAACGGGGTAGTCAGACGAAGCCAGGATCAGGAACCAACGGGGTAGTCAGACGAAGCCAGGATCAGGAACCAACGGGGTAGTCAGACGAGGCCAGGATCAGGAACCAGAAGCAGCAGCAGTCTTAGAAGCATGTGAACACAGGAGGACCAAGCAAGGAACTGAAGCCACAGACCTTCTATATATATGAGCTAGGCATCCAGCTCCTCCCAGTGGGAAGGAGAAGCCGCAGGGTGGGAGGCTACAAGAAAACCAGAAACCAAGATGGCCGCCAGCACATGTCAAACGAAGGTAAGACCATGACACTTTCTTAGTCATGTCTGTTAAGGGTTTTACTATTGTCGAATAATTCTTAATAAATTTTGAGTAATAGTTGGTAAATCCTAAAAAACGCATAAGAGCCTTCAGATTTTCGGGTTCGATCTCAGTCCAATACAGCACGGACTTTCTCAGGATCATTCGAAAACCCGAAGATGACAGCAGGTAACCCAAGAAATGCACCTCGTGTACTGCAAAAAGACGCTTCTCTAATTTTGCAAACAGTTTATTATCCCTTAGGATCTGTAGCACCTGTCTCACATGATTCTCATGTGTTTCCATGTCAGGAGAATAAATAAGAATGTCATCCAAATACACAATCACAAACCTCCCCACCAGGTGATGAAAGATGTCATTCACAAAATGTTGGAAGACTGCCGGGGCATTGGTCAACCCGAAAGGCATGACCAGGTTCTTAAAGTGCCCCTCAGGAGTATTAAAAGCCGTCTTCTACTTTTGCAAGCAGATCCCGGTGTCGTTCCCCCTAATTGCATGAGTTCATCCTCAGGTATAAGCTCAGTGGTCTCTTTATGTAATAGAACGTCCTGAGAGAGCGGGCCCTTAGATCTCTCTCTCTCAGGCGTCTATCAATACGTACAGCCAAAGACATAGCGGCTTCCAAAGACTCAGGATTATCATGAAAGGCCAAAGCGTCCTTCAGCCTTTCAGATAATCTTTGACAAAACTGGCCACGGAGAGCTGGATCATTCCACTCAGTATCCGTAGCCCACCTCCTAAATTCGGAACAATAGATCTCCGCCAAACGCTCTCCCTGACGCAGGCCGTGTAATTTAGTCTCGGCCAGGGAGGTTTGGTCCTGGTCATTATAGATGAGACCTAAAGCTCCGAAAAATGCATCTACTGATCGGAGAGATTGTGATCCGGTCGGCAGAGAAAAAGCCAAAGACTGGGCGTCCCCTTTAAGCAACGAAATAATCACACCCACTTTCTGGCTCTCGTCCCCCGATGAGTGTGGACGCAGCTTAAATTACCATTTGCACGCTTCCCTGATCCGAATAAAATTATCACTTCCCCCCGAGATTCTATCCAGTAGAGCAACTTTAGGTTCAGGACAGGTCAGGTAACCACTACTAGGATCAGCCATCAGTGGTCTCTGCATCTGTGAGACGGTCGTGCGGAGGTCATCCACCTCCAGAGACAACCCCTGTAGCTGTCTGGTCAGTGCAGCGATAACATCCATGGCAGACAACAAAATGACGGTTATTCGGTGGTTTATAATGTCACAACTCCACACTAAACACAGGAGGAAAGGGGAACAGCAACTGGGCCTGGAAACTAGGGAAGGAACAGGTCACCTCCTAGAGAACCCTAATCCGGGCCCTGACTACCTATTAACATAGTCATATGCAGGATACCAAGGGGAGCGACACGTCATAATCGGATTCGTCACCTTCCCCATCACTAACATTAGAGATCTCGGAGTAGGCAGCAACAGCGGGGACCTCCGTCCTTGGGCTGATCTGGGTACTGTCCTCAGACCGCTGGGTGGCCGCCGTTGCTACCTCCTCTCCCTGATCCGATGCCAAGAATGGCTGCGCATCGGTAAGGTCTGGGAATGGATAGGAAAATAATTCCTCTGACCCGAGTGGAGGGGCTATGGTGGTGGTGGTGGTGGTGGTGGTGTCTTTGGGGTGCACACAGCAGAGAGTGAAGAGGGTGCAGATAGAGAAGATGAGGAGGGTGCAGAACTCTGGTGCGTCCTTTGATGTAATCGCACGCACCTTCTCCAACTTCCCACTTAGACTCCGGCCTGGTGCACCTGCCCGACCCCCTACCACCCCTGCGGAACGGCCTGCCTCTTCCTCTGCCTGTCATTTTCAAAATGACCCTGTGACAAAGTCCCTATAGAAGAGCAGTATTTGTGGAAGAAGGTATATAGAATCCCTTAATCAGGTTTTTGGAGGGCAACTGGTAAATCACACCAGATGCACATATTTGTTCCAACAGCGTTTGTCCCTCTATATACCTGCAGTATTGCAGCAGAACCGCACACAACTGCCGCACAATACAAATGCACTATAATATACTGTCTATGTTGGAAAGTATATTATAAGTATATCGCACCCCTCTGCGTATCACACCTATCGATAGCACACCTATACCAGTCCTTAAACTGACTTTTGCGGCCCTATTAGCTAGCGTTTGGTGTCCCTAACAGCCTGTCCCTGCTCCACACAGCAACCTCTCCCTACACCGGCAAAACACGGAATGTAAAATGACAGCCAGATCGGATTTATTTATAAGTTAGGGGGTCTGTCCATGTGCTGAAACGTCTCAATTGGCTGTCCTGTACCACCTGATGGACGTGTCATGGGTCAAAGTTCTGCACAATGTAAAAGAATATGGCGCCGGCGGAGAGTGAACGAGCAAAGTTCGCCGCGAAACAACCGCCGGGCAAACCGCAAGGGCATCTCTAATGAGCCCTACAGAGTCGCGGAGGCTGGCTATTGCATCCTTTATAGGGGCTATGCCATGACTAATGTAAAACATGAAACTGAGACATTATACAGCACATTTCCAACGAAGCTAGAACCAGCCCTGCACCTCCCATGGATCCAGAGATCTCCCCATTCATTGCTTCAATTACTCCAATAGATTTATATCAGGCTGCAGCTCAGCGGGAGTTGCCTTTCTGACTCAGCTAAGGGGATGTGTCCTTTCTGCCGCAGCTCTCTCCCTATAACAGCTCAGGAGGCAATTGAAGTATGAAACTGAGCATGTGCGGCCATCGTAGTGAGCAGGACAGAGAAATAAGAAAAAAGCTGGTGGCACCATACATTTTATTGAGTAACTGTGGCTATGTAAAATTTTTAATTACCTGCAATTACAAAAGTATTCAGATGCTGGTTTAAAAAGTGTAGAATATTTTTTGTTGGACAATCCCTTTAATTCAAGTCTGCGGCGCCCTCCTCCTGCCGCCCGCCCATTGATTGACATTTCAGAGCAGTGGTAGCGTCATCCCCTCGCCTCCCCACATCTTGTGCAGGCGCTCTCTGTCTCCTCCAGGGCGCCTGCGCAGTGAAGCTTGATGTCCAGCACCTGTCTCCAGCGCCTGCGCCAGACAAGGGGGGGCCGTGAGCACCTGTAGGTTTCACCCCGTGCATTCTGGATGAGCGGGAGAGCGTCATCACTGTACACAGCACTCAAGGAGAGAAACCAGGCGCTGGACACCCAGCTTCACTGCGCAGGCGCCCTGGAGGAGACAGAGACTGATCGCGGCATCTGACTGAAATATTAAAGAGTAAAATGAAAAATAAATAAATAAATCCTTACTTACCCTCAACCATCTGATTGCGAAGAGCCGGCTGCCACCATCGTGATTGAAAATCCAGTGTGAAATCTCGCGTGACATCATCGCGTTGGCCGGCGTGGTGACGTCATATGTCACCGTGCACGGGATTTGGCATGGGAACTTCAATCGAGATGGCGGCAGCCGGCACTTCACGCTCAAACGGATGAGATAAGTATGATTTTTATTTATTTTTTTACCGTCATTTAAGGGAAAACCAATTCGCTACCACGAATCACGAGGAGATTCGGTGAATCGAATTGTCCCTGAAATTCGGATGGAATTTCTCGCTCAACACTAATCCGGATGTCAGGTTCCCTTTAAAGCCGATTCTTACCCAACAGAAAGCCATTAGGAAGGTACAGATGGGGCTGCAGATGGAGCCGTCAGTGCAGCTCTCTGACAGATCCGGCGTGCAGCAGAAAGCAGGAGGCCACAGATTCACTGAAAGGGAAAGCTGTACGGGAAAAAATTGGCGACGTTTTTTAATAAAGACCAATTTTTTGCCCGGACTGAGCAGAATGTATCAGTCACTGAGCCTGCGCGTTACTTTTCTGCGGCGCGCTTTCCATTCAGGGCTTGGGTAAAGCTGGGTGACAATCCCCCGAGGAGCCGTAACCGTGGCCTTTTTTGTCCACAGATTTCAGAGAAATCTTCTAGAAACAAAAAAAACTTTAAAAAAAGGAAAAAGCATCATTAATGCCTTTCATGTGACAGGCTGCAAATCTTCCCAGACGGCAAAGTTTTAATATGCCTTCTGGTCCCTGATAGAGAAGACAATATTCCGGAGGAGATCTCACCGGTGATCTATAAAGCCCTATCACAAGCCTCCCTCTCTCCGCCTGCTCCTAATAACCCAGAATCCTGCAGCGCCTCTGCCCCGCTTTGCTACATTACCTGCTTGACTCCGAGCATCGCACACAGACTCATTCCTGCTGCTGTTGTCAACAGTTTACACTGGAACCAAACGCGTAAAATAAACATATTTTACTAACACTCCGTCTGAGACGCCTTCAAGGACCACAAGCTCCACCTTCTATCTCTATCTTATATCTTCAGGGTCATTTTCTCTATTTTAACTTTCATGAATTCATTTTTGTTAATAAGTTGCTGTTTTGAAACCATCAGCGAGCAGGGTGACAGCTGTTGACAGATTTTATATAGGATTTATTCATATTTGTATTCCAGTTATAGCTTGGGTGAACATGCAGGAAACTTTCACATTAGGGGCTCATGCACACGAAAGTGTCGTGTTTTGCGGTCTGCAAATTGCGGATCTGCAAAACACGGATGCCGCCTGTGTGCCTTCCGCAATTTACAATGATCATTTCTGAGGACACTAAAGGCATTATAAGTACTGGGGCACGTCAGTGCAAGCATTATAATAGTAGGGGGCGATATAAATACTGGGGGCACTTTAGGGGGAGTATTATAACAAGAGGGTAATATAAATACTGGGGGCACTACAGGGGGAGCATTATAACAGTAGGGGCAATATAAATACTGGGGGCACTAGAGGGGGAGCATTATAACAGAAGGGGGTAATATAAATACTGGGGGCACTACAGGGGGAGCATTATAACAGTAGGGAGTGATATAAGTACTAGGGGCTCTTCAGTGCGAGCATTATAATAGTAGGGGGCGATATAAATACTGGGGGCACTTTAGGGGGAGCATTATAACAGTAGGGGGCAGTAGAAATACTGGGGGCACTTAAGGGTGAGTATTATAACAAGGGGTAATATAAATACTGGGGGCACTACAGGGGAGCATTATAACAGTAGGGGGCAATATAAATACTGGGGGCAGTAGAGGGGGAGCATTATAACAGAAGGGAGTAATATAAATACTGGGGGCACTACAAGGGGAGCATTATAACAGTAGGGAGTTATATAAGCACTAGGGGCACTTAAGTGCGAGCATTATAACAGTAGGGGTCAATATAAATACTGGGGGCACTAGAGGGGGAGCATTATAACAGTAGGGGGTGATATAAGTACTAGGGGCACTTCAGTGCAAGCATTATGATAGTAGGGGGCGATATAAATACTGGGGGCACTTTAGGGGGAGCATTATAACAGTAGGGGGCAGTAGAAATACTGGGGGCACTAGAGGTGGAGCATTATTACAGAAGGGGGTAATATAAATACTGGGGGCACTACAAGGGGAGTATTATAATAGTAGGGAGTGATATAAGTACTAGGGGCACTTTAGTGCGAGCATTATAACAGTAGGGGGCAATATTAATACTGGGGGCACTAGAGGGGGAACATTATAACAGAAGGGAGTAATATAAATACTGGGGGCACTTTAGGGGGAGCATTATAACAGAAGGGGGTAATACAAATACTGGGGGCACTACAAGGGGAGCATTATAACAGAAGGGAGTGATATAAGTACTAGGGGCACTTCAGTGCGAGCATTATAATAGTAGAGGGCGATATAAATACTGGGAGTATTTTAGGGGGAGCATTATAACAGAAGGGGGAATATAAATACTGGGGGCACTACAAGGGAAGCATTATAACAGTAGGGAGTGATATAAGTACTAGGGGCACTTCAGTGCAAGCATTATAATAGTAGGGGGCGATATAAATACTGGATCACTTTAGGGGGAGCATTATAACAGTAGGGGGCAGTAGAAATACTGGGGGCACTTAAGGGTGAGTATTATAACAAGGGGTAATATAAATTCTGGGGGCACTACAAGGGGAGCATTATAACAGTAGGGAGTGATATAAGTACTAGGGGCACTTCAGTGCGAGCATTATAATAGTAGAGGGCGATATAAATACTGGGGGCATTTTAGGGGAGCATTATAACAGAAGGGGGGAATATAAATACTGGGGGCACTACAAGGGGAGCATTATAACAGTAGGGAGTGATATAAATACTAGGGGCACTTCAGTGCAAGCATTATAACAGTAGGGGGCAATATAAATACTGGGGGCACTAGAGGGGGAGCATTATAACAGTAAGGAGTGATATAAGTACTAGGGGCACTTCAGTGCGAGCATTATAATAGTAGAGGGCGATATAAATACTGGGGGCATTTTAGGGGGAGCATTATAACAGAATGGGGGAATATAAATACTGGGGGCACTACAAGGGGAGCACTATAACAGTAGGGAGTGATATAAGTACTAGGGGCACTTCAGTGTAAGCATTATAACAGTAGGGGGCAATATAAATACTGGGGGCACTAGAGGGGGAGCATTATAACAGTAGGGGGTGATATAAATACTGGGGGCACTGTAGGAGCATTTTAAATCCAGGGGACATTAGGGGTTCTTATTGCTACTGGGGGCTCTATAGGAGGGACTTATAGATCCTCTTTATTTCTGCTAAGAGCACTATGGGGGCCTTATTACTACTGAGGGGTCTGTGAGGGCATTATTAATACTGGAGGGCTCTTCTACTGATGGAGGCTCTCTTGGGGAGCATTATCACTGTAGGGGGCAGTATTACTAATTAAGACATTCGAGAAGGAAATTACTATTGGTAGGACTTTGAGGAACATTATTACTATGGGGGCGCTATTATTTTTTCAGGATAGTATTTGGGGGTATTGGGGAGCACAGCGAGCAGCAGGAAAACACTGTGGGGGCTCCAGGTTGAGGGATGATGATAGAAATGTGAGGGAGCTGATATGTCCGTGTGTCACACTCTGTAGAGACGAGGCGCGGCTGAGAGAAGTTGTCCGGACCACATGGAGAAGATGAGGACAGAGAAGATCTACATCAGAGGAGATGTCACCTGGGAGGCCCGGGATGTGACAGGTACCTATGACACTGGCTGACCTGTTACATGTACACTTGGCAGCTGAAGGCATCTGTGTTTTGTCCCATGTTCCTATGTGCCCGCATTGCTGAGAAAAGTGATGTTTCAATATATGCAAATTAGCCTCTAGGAGCAACGGGGGCGTTGCCATTACACCTAGAGGCTCAGCTCTCTCTGCAACTGCAGTGTCCTATGCACTTTCATTGACAGGGCTAGACGTGATGATGCTTCAATGTGTGGTCCTGTCAATGAAAGTGGAGAGGACACTGCAGTTGCAGAGAGAGCAGAGCCTCTAGGTGTAATGGCGACGCCCCCGTTGCTCCTAGAGGCTCATTTGCATGCAATAAAACTCCACTTTTCTCAGCAATGCGGGCACATATGGACATGATGTCTTCAGCTGCCAAGCGCACATGTAACAGGTCAGCCAGTGTCATAGGGACAAAACTGCTGACAGATGCCCTTTAGTGCATTCACTGTCATCATCTAAGTCCACATCTAGTCAGGCAGAGCCGAGATAAAAACCAATATGGCCACTAATACAGCACGGATAGGGATCGTCACCCAGCTCTCCCAGACTTCTGAATATGGTGAGATTGATTCATAGATTGTAAGCTCTTGTGATCAGGGCGCTCTTGTCTGTTGTTATGTTATTTATGACTGTACATGAACCCCTGACTGTACAGCGCTGCGGAATATGTTGGCGCTATATAAATAAAGATTAGTATTATTATTCATGTGATGCATGGGAAGTTGCAGTAGCAGCCATATTGCTTGTCACCCAGCTTTCCCAGGGACAGATGAACAGTTGGATAGGATTTTCAGCATCCTGGCGGCAGACGGCTCAGGGGCCGCTATTTACCGGGGATTTTAGAGGTATTCTGCGAGCTGGAATCGCGCGGCTTTCATCACAGTAAAGCTGACACCAACCTAAGAACATTTTATGCCGATTTTAAAGACTTTTCCTCCTGAATAAAGAAAACCCGAAGTAACTAAGACATGAAACAAACAAATGAGACTACAGGCAGAGCGGCCATTTTCTATTCTGCGCCCGGACAGGTCTGGCGTTTTAGTATAAATATATAGATGTGGCTGAGAAGCCATTTCCCGCCGTCCTCCGTTATTGTTCCATTTTAATAATCTTGCTGGAAGTACATTGAAATTGTTGCTGGTCTCGTAAAGCCCGAGCCGAGACTCGTAAACAGGTAATGAAACTTGTAATCCAAGAAGGGAAGAGAGATGGCGGAAAACGGTCCAACAGCGAAAGGTGGGGGGGGACAAGACGCTGCTTAAAGGAATCGTCTACCCTGGTTCATGTATAAGATAATCAGAAAAATACTGGTGGTGAAGGGGTTAATAGCTTAATACCCCCCAGATCTGGGGGTCTAGAATAACTAAGAGGTTAATGATTGATTTCCTAGACATCTAGTGTCATGTCTTCTTCCTGATTCGTCTAGGGTAGAGTTGACGGTAAGAGCAGTGAGACTATGGAGCTGAGGAGGTGGTGATGGTGAGTACAATAAAGGAATTCAGGAGGGGCCTGGATGTATTTCTGGAGTGTAATAATATTACAGGCTATAGCTACTAGAGAGGGGTCGCTGATCCAGGGAGTTATTCTGATGCCTGATTGGAGTCGGGAAGGAATTCTGAATTCCCCTAAAGTGGGGAAAATTGGCTTCTACCTCACAGGGTTGTTTTTTTTTGCCTTCCTCTGGATCAACTTGCAGGATGACAGGCCGAACTGGATGGACAGAGGTCTTTTTTCGGCCTGATGTACTATGTTACTATGTATGATCCCTGGTGGTCTAGGGTAAAAGATAGCGGTACTTGTACTTTATGGTAATGCCTCCCTTCTTTGTCATTTAGGGTAAAAGGGAGGAGGCAACGTTAGCTTCCCTGGTGGTCTGGTGTGATGTCACCTTTCTGGTTGGTCTTGGGTAGAAGAATTGATTGACATTTAATCCCTAATGGTCTAGGGTAGAAGAGGGGGTTAATATTTAATTCCCTTATGTTCTATGGTGATCCTCCTTTTTCTTTGGTGGTCTAGGGTAGAAGAAAGTGGTTAACATTAGATTCCCTTATGATCTGTAGTAATGTCACCTTCCTGGTTGTCCTAGGGTAAAAGAATGGACTGATGTTATCACTTGTGATCTTAGGTAGAAGATAATGACTCACATTAGATTCCCTAGTTGTCCCCTTCCTATTTGGCCTATGGAAGAAGAGGCGGCTAACATTTGATTCCTTGGTAGTCTAGGGCAACTTCCCTTTTCTTGGTGGTCTAGAGTAGAAGAGAGGGGTTAATATCAAATTTCCTGTAGTTCAAAAGTGATTCGCCTCTCCTAGCTTGTCTTAGGTAGAACAGTGGATTCATTCTTGATCCATGGGGGTCTAAGTTAAAGGGGTTGTCCAGGTTCAGAGCTGAACCCGGACATCCCTCCATTTTCACCCCGGCAGCCCACCTGACATGAGCATGGGAGCAGTTCATGCTCCGATGCTCTCCTTTGCCCTGCGCTAAATTGCGCAGGGCAAAGGCATTTTTTTGGAGTTCCGGTGAAGTACCGGGGCTCTTCATGGGGCTGCCAGGAACCCCGGTGACGTCACCGGCACTGATGGGCGGGATTTAGGTGTGCCCTAGCCAGTAAAACTGCTAGGGCAGAGCTAAAGCCCGCCCCTCAGAGCCGGTGACGTCAACGAACACACTGCCGGGCGGAAGTTACCGCCCGGCAGTGTGTTATTGAAAACAAAAGAGCTCGTGCCCTGCGCGATTTAGCCCAGGGCAAGGAAGCGCATCAGAGCATGAGATGCTCCGATGCTAGCCTCAGGGGGGCTGCCTGGGTGAAAATAAGGGTATGTCCGGGTCTAGCTCTGAACCCGGACAACCCCTTTAAAAGAGAGGGTTGCTCTATGGCAATCCCCCTAACTGTGAGGTGGCTTCACTTGTGAAATACCCCCAGTTGAGGGTGGGGTGCAGCTGGAGTGGCAATGGTTTGCTGCAAATGCACAAAGTATTTTGGTAACTTCAAGTTCTCAGTAATTAACTTGTGGGGGTTCAAATGGTAAATAGAGTGGTAGGGTGCATGCTCGACTTGCCAATAAGGATGAGGGCATGGGATCCCTGTTCTTGGGATGGTGGATGGTTCCAAAGGATAGACCTCCACCAATCAGTTAATTATCCCTTTAACAAAAAATGAGTAACTTTTAAAAAATGTTTTTCATGGATTACCACCAGTTGTGAGGCCCAAGAAACCTTGATCTACAGTATATTCATTGTCTTAGTGATCTCAGGTAAAGGGGTGAGAGGATAATTTTAGATTCCCTGGTGGTCTAGTGTATTGCCCCCATCCTAGTTGGTCTATGGTAGCAGAATTGACTAATATTTGACCTCTGGTAGACTATCATAAAAAAAATCGGGCTATGATTTGATTATCTCAAGCTCTGTTGTAGCCCCAACTTCTTTGGTGGTCTAGGGCAGAAGAAAGGGCTACATTTCAATGGTAATATCCTGCTTCCCTGCATTTAATCATCTGGTGGTCTAGAACCCCCTTCCTCTATATCAGGGCTGGCCAACCTGTGGCTCTCCAGCTGTAGTAAAACTACAACTCCCACCATGCCCTGCTGTAGGCTGATAGCTGCAGGCAGGCTGGGCATGCTGGGACTTGTAGTTTTGCAACAGCTGGAAAGCCACAAGTTGGCCATCCCTGCTCTATATTTTAGGGATTCCATCAGTAGGACCACCTGAGATATCCTGTGATCAGTCTGAAGACTCTTCTACACCAACGAGCAGGGGTGGACTGGCCAAAAGGCCTACAAGGAAATTTCCGGGTGGGGCATTGCCCAGGGGTGCACCCGAGCCTTCCTCACAGCCAGTGGCTGGGGACATAAGAATCTGATGCTTTCATAATTAATTAATTCCAGGAGCATCAGATACTTATGCATCTGTCCGGTGGATTTCTTAAAGGATTATTCCTATTTTAAGTTGATAAAGTTAAAAGTTTTCTGAGGGTGGTCATCTTCTGCTCCTAGTCTCTTTTGTTTGTTACACACCTTAATTCTTAGCTTTGACTTCTCGCTCCAGTTGGTTCTGGTCCAACTTTTGGTCAAGCCTTTGACTATTTCCTCCATCACATCTACCTGATGACTCTAGCATAGGCATTCCTCCCTCAGCTACCAACAATTGCAACTTACTCTGAGAAGTTTGGCCAACTGATAACTTGGGTCCACCAGAGAAGTTGATTCTTATGTCCATCATTTTATCGTCATGTTCTTTTACAAAAAAACAAAACATTGATAGACCTTCAGGAGAAGCAATCTCATCCAAATTCTACTTCAGGTGGGGTTGCTTCTTGTTGTGGCTCCATATGTAGGTCAAAACATGGGGAATAATTCTTCTGGGCCAGTGCAAACAAGCATGAGACTAGGGTGACGATGACCATTATATTCCTTAGACTCCAGTCTGAGAACAGTTAATTCACATCTAATCATGGTACACAAAGTTCACTGTCCAGTGCTGGACACATAGCATGTGTCACGAACCAGCAGGTGTGAACCCACTGTGCCACGTGTCCTACCTCCCCTAAGGGCGTTGTCTAAGTGAACCCCTGGATCTTCACAGTACCCATGATGGTGGGGATAGACATTATCGAGGGGAACACCAAGTCGCTACCTCTTGAATAGGATAGGCACACGAGGCAGCTGGTCGAGGCGGACCAGAAGGTACCTGAGAAAGTACCAGAGGTGCAGGACTGAAGGATGAGGCAGAGGCGTAGTCAGACAGACAAAAGGCCAGGGCAGGTGGCACAGGTACAGGTCAGGCAATCCGGGTCGGCAGTCAAGGCAAGCAGATAGGGATCTAACAGGTAGCAGAGTCCAAGAACACAGATAAGAGTCAGGAACAGTAGCGGAAACCAGGAACCTTAGCAGGACACAAGAACCTTAACACTGAGGCATCTCGGAAGGGGGTGGAGCCACCTATATATGTGCAGGAGGGCTAGGATAGGTCAGCGAGGTCACATGACCTAACCCATAAAGCCCAGGAAGTGACGAGCGCCGGCCCGTAAGGAAGTGCTGCAGGAAACAAACAGCAAGCATGCTGTGGCCATGGCTGAGAGCACAGTGTGGGGCAGTTCCCAGAACAACAGCACCCACACAGACAGAGCCCAGGACTGCAGCGGGTAATGGGAAGCACCGGCCACAGATCACCGCTGAACACGGCGCCCGGGAGCGCGACGGTAAGCAGGGGAACGGCGGCGCACAGCAGCCGCTGTTATAGCGTGTGTCCACCTGGATAGTATGAGCATTTATCAGACATTTCATTCCTTGATGTCCTGAAAAGACCTTGGTTACAACAAGCCACACTTTTCCTACTGGAGCCGTATTTGCAACTCTGTCTCGAAGACTTCATTCCAACTCAACATGAACTGAGTTTTATATCACTTCATAATTTATGTCTCCACATGACATCAGCCTCATTTATGAGATAATAGTGGTGGTAACATCTCCAAAAAGCCTCGGCATGAAGAATGTCACAGAGGAAAAAAGTTTTACATTTTACAAAAACAACCACAGTCTGTCAATCAAAGATACTGAATAATACAGAAAGAGGAACAAAGGTCCATTATAGCCATAAAACCATGTGGCGAAAATTGTAGCCTGATAAGTACCTGATCATTATAATGGATGAAATGAAGGAAGAAAAAGTACAGCTGAGCCGGCGCCACTGGGCGCCAAAAACGTATACTACCGTGCAGCGTTATTCTTATTGTAATCAGGTGGCTTTTATTGGAGATCATTTGTGGTAATTGTGAGACTGTTAATCATTAGACTCTGAAAGTGTTACTAGTGTTACTGATGGCAGTAGTATAGTAGTTATATTCTTGTACATAGGAGCAGTATTATAGTAGTTATATTCTTGTACATAGGAGCAGTATTATAGTAGTTATATTCTTGTACATAGGAAGCAGTATTATAGTAGTTATATTCTTGTACATAGGAGCAGTATTATAGTAGTTATATTCTTGTACATAGGAGCAGTATTATAGTAGTTATATTCTTGTACATAGGAGGCAGTATTATAGTAGTTATAGTCTTGTACATAGGAGGCAGTATTATAGTAGTTATATTCTTGTACATAGGATGCAGTAGTATAGTAGTTTATAGTTCTTGTAAATAGGAGGCAGTATTATAGTAGTTATATTCTTGTACATAGGAAGCAGTATTATAGTAGTTATATCCTTGTACATAGGAGCAAGTATATGTAAGTTATATTCTGGTACCATAGGGAGTCAGTATTATAGTAGTTATATTCTTGTACATAGGTGAGGCAGTATTTATAGTATTTAGTCTTGTACACTAGGGGTACACGTATTATAGTAGTTATATACTTGTACATAGGGCAGTGATATTAGTGATTAGATTCTTGATACATAGGGACAGTCCTATATAGTAGTTATATTCTTGTACATAGGGAGGCAGTATTATAGTAGTTATATTCTTGTTACATAGGGAGGCTAGTATTATAGTAGGTATATTACTTGTACATAGGCGGAGTATTATAGTAGTTTATATCTTGTACATAGGAGCAGTATTATAGTAGTTATATTCTTGTTACATAGGAGGCAGTATTATAGTAGTTATATTCTGTACATAGGAGAAGTATTATAGTAGTTATATTCTTGTACATAGGAGCAGTATTATAGTAGTTATATTCTGTACATAGAGGCAGTATTATAGTAGTTATAGTTCTTGTACATAGGAGCAGTATTATATAGTTATATTCTTGTACATAGGAGGCAGTATTATAGTAGTTATATTCTTGTACATAGGAGCAGTATTAGTAGTTATATTCTTGTACATAGGAGCAAGTATTATAGTAGTATATTCTTGTATATAGGAGGCAGTATTATAGTAGTTATATTCTTGTACATAGAGGCAGTATTATAGTAGTTAATTCTTGTACATAGGAGTCAGTATTATAGTATTTATAGCCTTGTATATAGGAGGCAGTATTATAGTAGTTTATTCTTGTATATAGGAGCAGTATTATAGTAGTTATATTCTTGTACATAGGAGCAGTATTATAGTAGTTATATTCGTACATAGGAGCAGTATTATAGTAGTTATATTCTTGTACATAGGAGCAGTATTATAGTAGTTATATTCTTGTACATAGGAGCAGTATTATAGTAGTTATATTCTTGTACATAGGAGCAGTATTATAGTAGTTATATTCTTGTACATAGGAGCAGTATTAGTAGTTATATTCTTGTACATAGGAGCAGTATTATAGTAGTTATATTCTTGTACATAGGAGCAGTATTATAGTAGTTATATTCTTGTACATAGGAGGCAGTATTATAGTAGTTATATTCTTGTACATAGGAGCAGTATTATAGTAGTTATATTCTTGTACATAGGAGCAGTATTATAGTAGTTATATTCTTGTACATAGGAGCAGTATTATAGTAGTTATATTCTTGTACATAGGAGCAGTATTATAGTAGTTATATTCTTGTACATAGGAGCAGTATTATAGTAGTTATTCTTGTACATAGGAGCAGTATTATAGTAGTTATATTCTTGTACATAGGAGCAGTATTATAGTAGTTATATTCTTGTATATAGGAGCAGTATTATAGTAGTTATATTCTTGTACATAGGAGCAGTATTATAGTAGTTATATTCTTGTACATAGGAGCAGTATTATAGTAGTTATATTCTGTACATAGGAGCAGTATTATAGTAGTTATATTCTTGAACATAGGAGCAGTATTATAGTAGTTATATTCTTGTACATAGGAGCAGTATTATAGTAGTTATATTCTTGAATAGGAGCAGTATTATAGTAGTATATTCTTGTACTATAGGAGCATATTATAGTAGTTATATTCTTGTACATAGGAGCAGTATTATAGTAGTTATATTCTTGTACATAGGAGCAGTATTATAGTAGTTATAGTCTTGTACATAGGAGGCAGTATTATAGTAGTTATATTCTTGTACATAGGAGGCAGTATTATAGTAGTTTATTCTTGTACATAGGAGCAGTATTATAGTAGTTATATTCTTGTACATAGGAGGCAGTATTATAGTAGTTATATTCTTGTACATAGGAGCAGTATTATAGTAGTTATATTCTTGTACATAGGAGCAGTATTATAGTAGTTATATTCTTGAACATAGGAGCAGTATTATAGTAGTTAAATTCTTGTACATAGGAGTAGTATTATAGTAGTTACATTCTTGTATATAGGAGCAATATTATAGTAGTTATATTCTTGAACATAGGAGCAGTATTATAGTAGTTAAATTCTTGTACATAGGAGTAGTATTATAGTAGTTACATTCTTGTATATAGGAGCAGTATTATAGTAGTTATATTCTTGTACATAGGAGCAGTATTATAGTAGTTATATTCTTGTACATAGGAGCAGTATTATAGTAGTTATATTCTTGCACATAGGAGGCAGTATTATAGTAGTTATATTCTTGTACATAGGAGCAGTATTATAGTAGTTATATTCCTGTACATAGGAGCAGTATTATAGTAGTTATATTCTTGTACATAGGAGGCAGTATTATAGTAGTTATATTCTTGTACATAGGAGGCAGTATTATAGTAGTTATATTCTTGTACATAGGGGGCAGTATTATAGTAGTTATATTCTTGTACATAGGAGGCAGTATTATAGTAGTTATATTCTTGTACATAGGGGGCAGTATTATAGTAGTTATATACTTGTACATAGGAGCAGTATTATAGTAGTTATATTCTTGTACATAGGAGCAGTATTATAGTAGTTATATTCTTGTACATAGGAGCAGTATTATAGTAGTTATATTCTTGTACATAGGAGGCAGTATTATAGTAGTTATATTCTTCTACATAGGAGGTTATTTTTATTAGTACAAACCAACATAACAATACACTCAATCGGAATGAACAGAAACAATGGTCATTTACCAGAAATCATACATATCCAACAGTATAAATAATAATGATAATAACTTAACAATAGTCCATCGATGTTAAAGGGAAAGAAAGTAAATAAATCAGTAATAAACACAATTCCATTATGAAGATCAGTCCACATCCACCATATGTACCTTCCTCCATAACATCCTGTTTCTCTCCTTTTTCCTACATTCTAAGTTCTTTATCCACCTCAGCTCTGACAGGATCAGGGTCACCGCTTGCCTGTGATGGAACGGCTCGCTATGTACGGACACTTTTGTTCTAGTATGCCACTGGTAATATTTAATGATTGTTATAATCAGGTACATGGTCCCCCGGTCAGTGTCAGGTATATTGGCTGGTACCCCATAGATGATGTCTGGGTATGTAAGACGCCGCAGTCTGGGGATCTTTACCTGGAGGATACTTCCTGCCGTATTTTCTCCCCTTCCTCGCACTCAGATATAAAATGTGCCATAGTCTCCTCCTGTTGACATCCTAAGGGACACTTACGCTCTGACACACTCAGATGTTTTAGGTTGACCTTAACATAAAGCTTTCCATGCAAGGACAGCCAGGCTATGTCAAAAAAAATTTGGTGGGAGCCTGACCCTATTAAGAAACCTCAGACTTTCTTTTAAGGTTGCCTTAGTACAGTCTTTTAATGCGGGCTGTATATAAAAGACAGTCTTACATATGGTCAGGTACAGCTCTTTCCTGGTCTTACTCACAATACACCCTTTATCAATCCTCCAATTTCTCAAGCACCTAAGCTCATATTCCAGGTTCGGTACTTCGGGAGGTAGTCACGAGTCAACCGACCTCTCTTGAGACTGTCGTCTCGTACCCAAGACCCTGTAAAACTGTTCACCCACAGGGAGATTTTCTTCATGTTCAGGTCAGCAAAATTAACTTTTAGGAACAAGGAGTCGAAAAAAAACCTTGGATTTATCATATCCAGCCCACCCTCTCTCCTCAGTAGGTAGGTGATCCCTCCCTCTCTCCTCTGTAGGTAGGTGATCCCTCCCTCTCTCCTCTGTAGGTAGGTTATCCCTCTTTTTACTGGGTTCAACCTGTTCCCCCATAGAAGCTGAAAGAACAGGCTAAAGAGCCTAGCCGAGAAATATTTTGGCAAAGGAAAAATGACAGACACATATAAGAAGACAGGGACCAGGTAAGTCTTCAGCATTTTAACCCTTTCTCTATAGGTCAGCCTCCAGTTCTTCCAACGCGTTCTTCCAACGCTGAACCTTTGCATTTCTGGCTTCCAACTTCTCCTTCCAATTTAGCCTGGTGTTATCGTCCCTCCCAAATTTAACCCCTAAGAGCTTAATATAGTGGAGGCCTTTGCAAACCATGGCAGATCAAAGTCTGGATCAGAATTCAGTGTCCAGAAAGCTTGACTCTTCTCAAGGTTGACCAGAGACCCTGAGGCCTCTTTGTAGCTTCTGATGGCTGAAGACAACATCTGCACCTCACGAGGCTCAGAAATCACCACAGTAACATCATCTGCGTAGGCAACAACACTCAGAGGCAAGCAGTGGGGGACCGGCACTCCCCGAAAATCACACTCCTGCAGCGACCTCAGGAACGGGTCTAAGGCAAACACATACAGCAGTGGACTCAACGGGCAACCCTGTCTCACCCCCGCCTCAACTCTCACCCTGCCAACCATTGACCAGAGGAAAGCTCTCTGCCTCTCTATACAAAGTTTTCAGCCAATTTACAAATTGTCCCGGAATACTGTACTTTGACAAAGTGGCCCATAGATACTCGTGTTCTACTCTGACGAAGGCTTTAGCCTGGTCAAGACCAACAACATATCTGCCACACTTCAGAGCTTTACATCTCTCAAACATCTCCCTTATCAAGATGACTGCTCCAGAGATGTTCCGCCCTTTTACTGTGCCGAACTGACAGCCTGCCAACAGTGCCCGGGACAAACAGACTAATCTAGAGAAAAGGATTTTTGCCAGAATCTTCCTGTCGACATTCAAGAGGGCAATCAGCCTCTAATTCTTGATGTCACTAGGCTCCTTACCTTTAGACAGCAGAATTAATGAGGGCACCCTCATAGACGGAGGCATCAGGTGATGTTCTAAACGTTTTTTGTACACATCCACGAGGATTGGAGCCAAGTGGTCTCTGATTTTCTTATAAAATTCTGCTGTAATACCATCGGGACCTGGTGCCTTCTTCATATGTAATTTATCAATGGCCACTTTAACCTTCTCCACCGTCAATTCTGCTGTTAAAAGAAGAAAAGTCCAAATCATTAGTACCAGGGCCTGGAGTCGCCTCCAAGATTTGAGCCATTTTTTCCTTATCCAAAACCTTCTTCTGAAAGTCAGCATAGTAAGATCTCACTACCCCCATAATACCCTACCAAGAGTCAGTGAGACCTGTGACCACTTTGTTTGCCATGCAAGCCGTGTACCGGGGTGGGCTCCCCAGGATACAGCGAAGTCACGAACGAGGAAAGCAACACCAACACCAGCTTTTGCCAAAACAGAATTTTACTTAAATGTGGCATTAAACACACGCTGAGAACATACAATAAATGTACATACACTCAGCCCGAAGGCTGAGAACCTTGTGCTGCACAGCACGGCGCCCCCCGAAGGATGCAGGAGGAAAGCGGGGTAATTTACTCACTGGCGGGCATGACTAAACCGCCACACCTTGCCTGTTTTTACCCTAAAAAACAAGAATATATGTATGGGTGTGTGGTGCGGGCTAGCCTGCGGTGCAGCACAACAGCTTACCAACTTACAAAGCTCTACAGAATCCCCCCTCCCATAACTGGTCCTGTAGCACATGCCTGTATTCCTCCTGAACAAAACTCCAGCATTGAGTTTGTGGGAATTTTATCAGCTCTCCAATGTGAAATGTCCCTTTAAGTTATGGAGTCCTTGCAATGAACAGTAGTAACACTTGTAGCCTGACACAAACAGAGATCCTATATAACTACAGACCTGGTCTCAGTCTCTAGGCGCCAACACTGTAATGAGGTGCGTGCACGATCTTACCGACCCGGGTCTGCTCTGCCTCCGCTGGTGACTCGGAACTGAACAAATGCCTCTTCAACAATCATGCGGTGCTGCAGTGTATGTTGCCTTGCTCCTCAGCTCTCATCAGCGTTCCTGGAATCAATCCTCGTTCCTCTGGACAGGATCAGGGTCTTGGACACAATCAGCTTCACTAAGCTGCCACACTGGTCACTGGGGTAGGCTCTCACACATGGATGCCGTCAAATCCTCTGCTCACACAGTTCCTCAGTATCGGCTCTCTCTAAGATGGCTGCTCTCTTTCTTTTTCTCTCCAGGCTCTGTGTAACCCCACCTCTCATGAATATGGACATATGTGCAGTCTATAGCTGTGTTTAGGAAACAGCGGCATCTTCTGGCTAAACAGCAGAATGTCAGTCCAGATCATTAAATTTAATCTACACCAGTGGCGTAGCTTGGGTAGCCAGCACCCGGGGCAAGCCAAGTATCCCCCCCCACCCACACCACACCACCTGTGACCACGCCCTTTTTTTAAACAAATAATGTAGTAGATGACACCTGCAGTCCTATGTAACACCACAGATAACACAGTGATAACGCTCTGAGTACAGATGATGTAGTAGTTGTCTCCTGCAGTCCTATGTAACACCACAGATAACACAGTGATAACTCTGAGTACAGATAATGTAGTAGATGGGTGTGAGGCCCCAGAATTCAGAACACACACAGTGTGACCTCAAGTCTGGGTCCAGGCTGAGGCAGTGTGGGACAAATTCTATATAGCCCCCCCTACCCTACCGTGAAACAGATATTTGGATGGACATAACATACATTGCTATGAAATATACAGGAGAATACCGCACCATACCTGTTACATCCAGTGACCTCTCCTGTGATATAGACTTTCTTCAACGTCTACATTCGGAGATAGGACCGCCATGACACCTTCTTTCAGCCGCTTCTCGTCTCTGCAAAGTTTCGCAGAAAATGTTTTAGATTCCTCACTTTACTATCATCCTCAGATAACAGGCGTCCCCTTCCCCCGTAGTGTCCATAAGTATAATGCTCTCTGTATAATTATAATATATAATGGCCCCCTCTTTATTATTATTATTATTATAATAATGACCACCTCTGTAGTATTATAGTAATAATTATGGCCCCCTTCAGCTCCTCCAGCATACAGTCCCGTGTAAGGTACATCACTCCCCCTGCCTTCAGTCCTTCTTGCAAACAGTCCCATGTAAAATACATCACTCCCCCTGCCTTGCGCTCCTCCAGCATACAGTCCCATGTAAGATACATCACAGCCCTGCCTTCAGCCCCTCCAACATACAGTCCTATGTAAAATACATCACTCTCCCTTCAGCTCCTCCAACATACAGTCCCATGTAAAATACATCACTCTCCCTTCAGCTCCTCCAGCATATAGTCCCATGTAAGATACAACCCCCAGAGGATGCCATCTGCCCATCTCTGCTGTCCATATACCAGGCCTACCAGTATTACCCCATTCATATACCGCCTGGTCACCCCACACCTAACAGTCTGAGTCACTTGTCTCCCTGAGTGTTAGGTGGGGTGACCAGGCGGGCAGGTGGTATATCAAGGGGTAATGCTGGTAGGCCTGGCCTGGTATATGGACAGCAGAGATGGGCAGATGACATCCTCTGGCCAGTACTGTCTCTCTGGTCATCCTTCACCAGCACCCTGACTGCCACCAGCTTGGCCTGGCTCTCATGGCACTTCACTGCCTGGGGCTCGGCTATCAGCACTGAGTCACACTGTGAAACTGACTGTCCGTGCTGATAGCCGAGCACCAGGCAGTGAAGTGCCATAAGAGCCAGGCCAAGCTGGTGGCAGTCAGGGTGCTGGTGAAGGATGACCAGAAAGACAGTACTGCCCAGAGGATGCCATCTGCCCATCTCTGCTGTCCATATACAAGGGTAGGCCTGGTATATGGACAGCAGAGATGGGCAGATGGCATCCCAGAGAGGCAGTACTGTCTCAGTGTCCCTGGTCATCCTTCACCAGCACCCTGACTGCAGTGCAGTGCCATGGTGCCATCTGCTTGGCAGCCTTGGCCTGGCTCTCATGGCACTGACTGGCACAGTGGCACTTCACTCATATTATCATATATTACCCCTAAAGCCTGCCTGCCCTCAGCCCATGCCAACACAGTACACTAGTCACTTCTGACCTAATTACACACTCAGGGTGGGACTTTCGGACTCTGTCTCAGGGTCGCTTGAATCACTGTCTTTAGGCTGGACTACAGTCTACTACTGATTCAGAGATTCCCGCCTGGAGGTGGGCGGAGCCTATCGGGAACTGCCGTGCATGCCCCGCCTCGCCTCCTCACTCTGCTCTGCAGCCGGGCGCTGTGTGAAAAAAAAACAACACAGCGTCGGCTATTTAACTTGTGCCAGCCCAGCGGACAGCGCCCCCCTACCCCCCTATGCTACGCCCCTGATCTACACAAACAGTTTTCAGACACGTAGAGCTGTTTGCCCATCTCACATGCCACCCCACTAGAGGTTGTCCTACTTGGAAACCCTCCCCATACAAACTCATCCTGGCATAACGCTGTGGGGGCACACCAGCATTGGGCCTCGTTGACCTTCGTAGAGTAATAGGCTCAGAAGCACTGGGGATGTCAGGCACATCTAATGGGAGAGGTTCTGCTGACTGCTCAACACTTGGAAAACCGGGTAATCCAAGAGAGTCAAAGTCCTTGGGCTGCTCCAGTAGTCTTGGTGTGAAAGAAAGAAGGGAGTCTCCGGTTCTGCGTGGATTATCGGAAGCTGAATGCAAGGTCAGTTGTTATAGGCCCACATCAGTTCAGGTAGGTACTCGGGCCACCAAGCCTTTTGGCTGTCCTCCAGAGTCTGCAGCATCTGGAGCAAGATGCGGTTGAACCGCTCGCATGCCCCATTTTCCTGGGGGTTATACAGGGTGGTGCGTGAACGTTCGATCCCATACAGTTGGTAAAGTTCATTCATTAGAGTACCCTTAAATCATGACCCCTGGTCCGACACCTGGACACCTATATAAAGTGTTTGCAGACCGCTTCAGTGGCCGACTCTGCCGTCTGGTCTCTGGTGGGTACAGCAACCACATACTTTGTGAAATGATCTGTCATGACTAGACAGTATGAGTGTCCCGAGGTAGAGTAACAATGTGTACATAATCGATTTTAAGAAGCTCTAGGGGTGCTGAGGTCTGGATGGCCTGGACAGGAGTCCGCTGTTCATTATTCTTACTCAGTCCGCAGGGTCGACACATAAGATATGCCTCGGCCACCATGTCTGCCAGATCTGGACAGTATACCAGCCGTTGGAGCCACTTGAACGTTTTGTCGCTCCCGAAATTGGCACCCCTCTCATTGGCTTCCTGGGCGGCCTCCGGTCCCAAGGACATGGGGATAACAATCTGTTGCTGGTACTGCAGCTCTGACTATAAGTATATGGTCTGACACAGGAGGCTCTGGATAAAAGTCAGCTTGTCCCACTGCCTCAACTTTTGGCCCTCTGGAGTCAAGACTGGCCTGCTCTTCTGGCCGAGAACAGATCTTGGTCTGGACCCATTCTTTCACTTTCCACAGGTCTGGGCAGCCATTCTGGACTCTCTTCCAATCAGCCAACGTCTTTCCCAGCACCATGGGCATCCCGGACGTCACCCCACTTGAATGTGCCATGTCCTGGAACATGGGTAATCGACCAAGGTCAGGAGTTTCAGTATCCTCTAGCTCCTCATCGGCACTCTGAGTCGACAACCCTACAGGGACTAGGGAGAGTGCATCGGCGTTATGGTACTTAGAAAGGCGAGCCAACCACTTTTGCTCAAGCGCACCGTTCTTGGCATTTCCCAGATGTTCTAACCATCATCACGGTCACCTCTGCACCTATCAGGTACTCCCCAAACCTTTCAGTCATGGTCCACACCAATGCAAGTAGTTCCAATTTAAAGAAGCTATAGTTGTCAGGGTTGCGCTCTGACTCCCTTAGAGACCAGCTGCCATAGGCAATGACTCTCTCACGTCCAACCTGGACTTGGGATAACACGACCCCCAGACCATTTAAACTTCCATCAGTGTACAGCAGGAATGGGGTGTCGTACTGTGCATAATCTAGAATCGGGGGGAATGGTCAGCGCCTCCTTCACTGCTTCAAAGGCCTATTGTTGCCAGGGTCCCCACTCAATGGGGCGATTCTTTGGGCCCCCCACAGTGCCCCTTGATAACTCAATTAACGGGCCCACCAAATGAGCAAATTTGGGTATAAACCTACTGTAGTAGTCAGCCAGTCTCCCGAATGCTCACACCTCTCGTAGTGTACGCAGCTGGGGCCACTTCTGGACGGCCTCCACCTTGCTGGGGGGCGGCTTTACCCCCTTCTGGGTGACCAAATACCCTAAATATTCAATCTGCTGTCTAAACAGTTGGCACCTCTTGGCGCTCGATCTTAAGCCCCAGGTTTTCGCAGCCATCCTAGGACCTGTCACAGGTTCTGAAGGTGATCCTCAAAGGAGGCCCAAAACACTACTATGTCGTCCAGGTATATCAATACTGACTCGAAGTTGAGATCCCAAGACAGTGCTACATCAACCGCTGGAATGTTGCCGGGCATTGGAAAGGCCGAACGGAATCCGGTTGAACTTGTAGAGTCCCATAGGTAGAATGAAGGCCGTCTTCACTTTGTCCTTTTGGCCACCGGTACCTGTCAATACCCACTGGCCAGGTCAAGAGTCGAGAAGAACTTCGGTTGACTCAGGACGGACAATAACTCCTCAATCCACGGAAGGGAGTAGGCATCTCGGACGGTCTGGGCATTCAGCTTCCGATAATCCACGCAGAAACGGAGACTCCCTTCTTTCTTCCGCACAAAAAGTACTGGAGCAGCCCAAGGACTTTTCCAACATGCTGGCCACCATATCCTTCACCTCCTGGTACATTTTAGGTGGGATTTACTGGTAACGTTCCCTGATTGATGCAGCATCGCTGGTGGGGATTTCGTGTTTGATGGCGGAAGCACACCTGAAGTCCTCATCATGTCTTGCGAGTGCCTCCTGAAATTCCCAAAGGGTGTCTTCCAGCAACTTCTGTCGTCCTGGAGTCAGGGTCTTGCAGTCCATTCCAATCCGGGCCATGATCATTCGACCCTTCCACTCTGTTGAGGTCTCCCTCTGATGGACCTCTACAGCATAGGTCCAGGCTGATCTCCTATCTGACTGTAGCGTGAAGCTCCTTCGTCGAGGAATGTCCCCTTCGGACACATAAACTTTGGCCAGCAAGGTATTCCCAGGAACAGTTAACTCACAGTCTTCGACACTGAGGCAGCGTACGGGCACACATCCATCCTTCACAATAGCAAGGGCCCGGGCTACCAGTGGGCGAGTATGCGTTTCCTCTTGGTAAGCGGGCTTGATCAGGACCTCCAGTCCATTCAATTGTCACCCAGCCCCCACCGGCAGCATTAATATTTGTTCTTGTCGAGGTGGGATCTTTACCGGGGTCCTCTGCGGCACCTTCACGTGTCCAATGGGCCGACCAGACATGTTGCTCTTTTGCAGACTACTGCTTCTCAACATCTGCTGTAGAAACTTCTGGGTTTGGCATAAAGTTGATGGTGTAGGCTTCTCAGCACATTCATACCTAACGTAACGTCGGGGACAAATGTTCCACCAGCCCTTCTTGCCGACGTCTTGCCCAAACAGTCGGACCCACATTCAGATTATCCCTCGGACGTCCATCTCTCTGTTTTTGGCAGCGCCCGTCTTCCGGCTCCATCATATGGTCAAAGTGTCTTTCGAAGCACTCCAGAGGTATAAGGGTGCACTCCAACCCTGTATCAACTAGGCAGCGTACCCCGTTCCAACTTGGCTTCCATAACGGGGCTGCTGGCATACAGGTCGTATTCCTCATGCATAGGGATTAGCTTCTGGTGTACCGCCGAAGAACGCCCAGCTACTGCGGCGGTCAGAGGTTTAACTTCGGCTCAGACTTCATGTGTTCTGGGCACTCTCTGGCCATATGGCCGTACTGTCAACAAGCCCAGCAGAGGGGCCCTCTTTTGACAAGCCCTGCACCTGAGTTATCCTGGGTGGAGTGGCGTGGAGCGCTGGGGTCATTTCCGGAGGCCGGGGTGATCCTGCCTTTATCTGGGACACTTCCAGCTGAAGTTCTATCAATTCTGTCTGCAGGGCCTGGACCACATCCTTTAAAGAATCTGAGTCCTGTAGCATGAGTGCTACTCACTACTTTTGCCGTCACAGACATGTGCTCTTCCTCTCTCTCCACGGCGGCTAGGTAGACGCTGTAGAATGTCATGTCAGTCGTCGTCCAGGTCATCTCTTGCAATTTGTCCTGTAAGAATTTGTTAGAGAGCCCCACTATGGACTGGTCACGTAGTAGCCGGTCGACCTCCCGGAAGGCTGCCATGGCCTCTGGGTCTCGACGCTGTATTTCATTTAATGTCTATTGTAGGGCATTGGAGTACTGCATCAGGGTCTCGTCCTCTCGCTGTGATCGGTTGAAGAAGTTGCTCCACAACTGCACTACTTTAGTACACCCCCCCCCCCCCCAGGCTCTCTCTAGCAGGGAGAATATTTTCTCCAGGATGTCTCTCTCGGATTCGGGCCTTTACATCACTATCCGTCTGACGTAACTCTCTAGAGCCCACAATGCAACCTTTACCCGAAGCTCAGGGGTCAGGTTACACATTATAACTGCGCTTTGCACCCTTTCAGTCCAGTCCTGCAATGTCATGTTTTTACCGTCAAAATTTTGCCATTGGCACCGGGGGAAGGTCTCCCGTCGTGTTCCCATCGATAACGGTCGCTGTATCCTGCTGACTACGCCAAGATGTAAGCCGTGTACTAGAGTGGGCTCCCCAGGGTACAGCAAAGTCACAAGGAAAGCAACCCCAACACCAGCTTTTGCCAAAACAGTATTTTACTTAAACGTGGTAATAAACACAACCACAAATGCTGGGAACATACAATTCATTTACATACACCTAGCCCGATGGCTCAGACCCTTGTGCTGCACAGCACGGCGCCCTCCGATGGATGCAGGAGGAAAGCGGGGTAATTAACTTACTGGCGGGCATGACTAAACCGCCACACCTTACCCGTTATTACCCTAAAAAACAAGAATAACTATATGAGTGTGTGGTGCGGGCTAGTCTGCGGTGCAGCACAACAGCTTACAAACTTACAAAGCTCTACAGTATTCCCCCTCCCATAATTGGTCTTGTAGCACGTGCCTGAGTATTCCTCCTGAGCAAAACGCCAGCCTTGAGTTTGTGGGAATTTTATCAGCTCTCCAATATCAAATGTCCTTGCAATGAACAGTAGTTACACTTGTAGCCTGACACAAACAGAGACCCTATCTTACTAACTGCAGGCCTGGTCTCAGTCTCTAGGCGCCAACACTGTAATGAGGTGCGTGCACGATCTTACCGACCCGGGTCTGCTCTGCATCCGCTGGTGACTCGGAACTGAACAAATGCCTCTCCAACAAGCATGCGGTGCTGCAGTGTATGTAGCTTTGCTCCTCAGCTCTCATCAGCATTCCTGGAATCAATCCTCGTTCCTCTGGACAGGATCAGGGTCTTGGACACAATCAACTTCACTCAGCTGCCGCTCTGGTCACTGAGGTAGGCTCTCACACCTGGATGCTGTCGGATCCTCTGCTCACACAGTTCCTCAGTCTCAGCTCCCTCTAAGATGGCTGCTCTCTTTCGCTTCCTCTCCAGGCTCTGTGTAATCCCACCTCTCAGGAATATGGACATATGTGGAGTAGCTGTGTTTAGGAAACAGCGGCATCTTGTGGCCAAACAGCAGAATGTCAGTCCAGATCATTCAATTTAATCTACACAAACAGTTTTCAGACAAGGAGAGCTGTTTCCCCATCTTACACTAACACTAGTGTTACTTGCATAGGAGGCAGTATTATAGTAGTTATATTCTTGTACATAGGAGAAGTATTATAGTAGTTATATTCTTGTACATAGGAGCAGTATTATAGTAGTTATATTCTTGTACATAGGAGTCAGTATTATAGTAGTTATATTATTGTACATAGGAGCAGTATTATAGTAGTTATATTCTTGTACATAGGAGCAGTATTATAGCAGTTATATTCCTGTACATAGGAGCAGTATTATAGTAGTTATATTCTTGTACATAGGAGGCAGTATTATAGTAGTTATATTCTTGTACATAGGAGCAGTATTATAGTAGTTATATTATTGTACATAGGAGCAGTATTATAGTAGTTATATTCTTGTACATAGGAGCAGTATTATAGTAGTTATATTCTTGTACATAGGAGCAGTATTATAGTAGTTATGTTCTTGTACATAAGGGGCAGTATTATAGCAGTTATATTCTTGTACATAGGAGGCAGTATTATAGCAGTTATATTCTTGTACATAGGAGGCAGTATTATAATAGTTATATTCTTGTACATAGGAGGCAGTATTATAATAGTTATATTTTTGTACATAGGAGGCAGTATTACAGTAGTTATATTCTTGTACATAGGAGGCAGTATTATAGTAGTTATATTCTTGTACATAGGAGGCAGTATTATAGTAGTTATATTCTTGTACATAGGAGGCAGTATTATATTAGTTATATTCTTGTACATAGGGGCAGTATTATAGTAGTTATATTCTTATACATAGGAGCAGTATTATAGTAGTTATATTCTTGTACACAGGAGGCAGTATTATAGTAGTTATATTCTGGTACATAGGAGGCAGTATTATAGTAGTTATATTTTTGTACATAGGAGCAGTGTTATAGTAGTTATATTCTTGTACATAGGAGCAGTATTATAGTAGTTATATTCTTGTACATAGGAGCAGTATTATAGTAGTTATATTCTTGTACATAGGAGGCAGTATTATAGTAGTTATATTCTTGTACATAGGAGCAGTATTATAGTAGTTATAGTCTTGTACATAGGAGCAGTATTATAGTAGTTATATTCCTGTACACAGGAGGCAGTATTATAGTAGTTATATTCTTGTACACAGGAGGCAGTATTATAATAGTTATATTCTTATACATAGGAGCAGTATTATAGTAGTTATATTCTTGTACATAGGAGCAGTATTATAGTAGTTATATTCTTGTACATAGGAGGCAGTATTATAGTAGTTATATTCTTGTACATAGGAGCAGTATTATAGTAGTTATATTCCTGTACACAGGAGGCAGTATTATAGTAGTTATATTCTTGTACATAGGAGCAGTATTATAGTAGTTATATTCTTGTACATAGGAGCAGTATTATAGTAGTTATATTCTTGTATATAGGGGCAGTATTATAGTATTATATTCTTGTACATAGAAGGCAGTATTATAGCAGTTATATTCTTGTACATAGAAGGCAGTATCAGACAGTCTTTTTATAAATCCATCCTTTCTCCACACAAACTACTTTGACCAGTAGAAGGCAACATTGAGCACATTTTGGTTTTCTCCTTCTTTTTTTTTTGTATTTATATTTATATATTTTTTTTCTTGAAATGTAGAAATTGTCACCAATGTACTTTAAGTTCCCTGTAGAATTATTCTTTTTGGCAGGATTGATTTTAGCGAGAACATTGATTTGAATGATAGGCTTAGTAAGTTTTACAGAACCTGATTTATTTTCACAGACTTTTCTAAATGTATTTTAGAAACTTCTGTCCTCATATGTGCTGGATGCTCGTTCAGTCGCTTCGTCACAGGCTGCCAGATGTTGCAGTATTGGGTTTGTCATTTGACACAACAAACGGACATTTCAGACTGCATTACTTATTTTACTGCATTGTCTGATCGGTGTCCAAAACCTCAAAGACGTAACTGACAAATTCATCTCTGCTACATCAGTTGTAAAAATAGTCTGGGATATTAGAGAAGGAGGGGGTGTAGTGTACAGATGTGCTGCAGTAACACAAACCCTCCTGGATAAATCAAGTCAAAGCATCAGAAAGACCAACAAGCCTTGCATCCTTTTTCCAAGCAAAAGCTCGACACCTTCCCATTGGCTCCAGTACCTGCCATTTGTAAGACAGGCCCCTGCCCAGCGCAGGTCGGGATTGGCTCTCAACGGCTGCCACTCAACTTCCATCTGTCAGGAACCCCATATGGTTTGCAGAAGGCGAGGGAAGTGTGTGTGTCTGTTTGTATGCGTGTGTTAAAGGGGGTTGAAAGGGGAACAGCAGAAGGAGGGGGCACCGGGAAAAGAGAGCGAAAAAATAGGAGAGGCAGAAAAGGAGAGCGAGCCAGAAAGAGAGAGAGAGAAGGGGGGGCTTGACAGAGATTCCCAATCCAGAATTCCTTCTGTCCTCCATCCATCCCCTGCATCACCGCTCTCCGCTCCATCCTTCACTTGCCGTCGAGCGACTGTACTGGAAAATACAGCATCCCGGGAGGGAGGGGGGAAGAAGAGGGTTAACGAGGAGAGAGAAGAGAAAAAAGAAGACGAAAAGAGGCAGAAAATAAAGCCGAAAGCAGAAGACGGACAGGCGCCGAGAGCAGAGAAGGACTAAAAAATGAAGACGCCACTTCAGAGGGTGATCCTGGCCGGCGTGGTGGTCGCCGTCATGCTGACACAAGGTACCCCACTCTAATCACCCTTCGCGCGCGTTGCATCCGTAACCCGGAATCTCTGCAGGATTCCAGAGCTCATGCTGTGGCGTTGTTTGGCTGGCGAGGGGTTAACTGCGGTTCGGTCTTATGGATGAAATAGTTTGAAACATGAGACGAAGGGATAGAGGGACCTGGCGAAAAGCGGTGAGGGGGGGGGTGGAGGCTTATTTTTTGGAATTCTAAGAAAGTTGGGCAGTGGGTACACGATGAGAGTGATGATGAGGATGATGGGGGTTAAGTTTTTACGTGATGCGGTTGGCGCTGGGGGTCTTGGTCCTCCGATTTAATAGTCCAGGGGATCTGCAGGTAGTTTGTGCATTGAGGAGACTCATAAGAATTCCAGCACTGCTCCGTCCGCCATGTGAACGCTCGTTAACGGTGATTTTGGAAGCGACTACTCCCCCCCCCCTGATGAATCTGCTGGAGGTTTGAATACATTATTGGAGTCAGAGGTTAATAAATACAAATGTATTAATGAAGCCATGGATTGAGGGGGGGGGGGATGAAAAACTGCCGCGGGGGATGGGGAGGGAGCTGGGGGGGCTCTACAATGATGATGACAACCCTTCTGTGACATTCCTATTATCCATTCAGTACACACTGGGCAATTACCAGCGGGGCGAGGGTTAAAGGGAGGCATGCCACCCGGTCCCCTAGGAAAGGACATGTTGTCGGATCAATAAGGCAAATTATAAATAGGTGGAGGGGCCGCAGCGACCTCTGATCCCTAGCGAAGGGATTGGGGGGCGACAGCGATGGCTATGCTCATACAGCTGCATGCAGCCCCCGCTGTGTACAGCATCTGTTCTGGGGAGGACGCATTAATGGCTGGCGCATCTATATTGCTGTATAGTTCCCATCTGCAAGTGCAATATGCGTGGGTATGCTCTAGCGTCTATGTGCGTGTGCGCATCTGGCTCCGGCTCATGGGTTTAGGAGCCTTTCTTAAAGGGCATCACCACAGTGTCATGAGGTGCAGTGTGTGGCCCGCAGCACATGCATACGTATGAGCGCGCCTGGAGGGAATGCACATGTGTGAGTATGGCTGTGTATTGTATGCATATCAGGCTGTGCGTGTATGTGTGACTGAGCAGGCTGTACTGTGTGCGCCTGTACTGAGGCTGTGTCTGGGTGATGAGTGTGTGTATCACTGTGGGTGTGTTAGGCATGTACAGTAGGTGTGTGCGTGTACAGCATTAGCATGCGCAGTGGGTTGTGAGCGAGTGTGTGTACAGTGTAAGTGAGCGAGTGTGTGTATGTGTGTATGTGTGTGGCTATGCACCGCTACAGTCAGACTGGGAACCTAAAGTGGTCCTGGAAAAACATCTGAAAGTGGCCCCATGTTGTAGGTGGGTCTAAAGTGACAGAAGGCGGTGTAACACACGTAGGCCGGAGCAGCAATACCGCAGTACCGCCCCAGAGGAACTACCTACCTCAGTGCAGCACAATATAGTGCTCACCTGTATCATGGCCACTGGCCGGGTGTATAAGAGCCTGACCCCCCTGTACTGATGACTGCTGAGAGCCAGTGGCCACGAGGAGAGCTTGTGTGGCCCCTGGGAAATGTCCCTGTAGGGTCTATGGCCAGTCTGCCCCTGGGTACAGTGTGAGTATGTATGTGCAGTGTATGCGTGTACCTGAGTATATACTGTATGTGTGTACGGTATATGTGTACAGTATGTACAATGATGTGTGCACTATGTATGAGTATATACTGTATGTGTACAGTGTGAGTATATATGTGCAGTGTATGCGTATACTGTATGTGTGTACGGTATATGTGTACAGTGTGATGTATGTACACGGTATGTGAGTACATGTATGAGTGTACGATGTATGTACGATGTATGTGTGCACTATGTATGAGTATATGCTGTATGTGTGCACTATGTATGAGTATATGCTGTATGTGTGCACTATGTATGAGTATATGCTGTATGTGTGCACTATGTATGAGTATATACTGTATGTGTGCACTATGTATGAGTATATGCTGTATGTGTGCACTATGTATGAGTATATGCTGTATGTGTGCACTATGTATGAGTATATGCTGTATGTGTGCACTATGTATGAGTATATGCTGTATGTGTGCACTATGTATGAGTATATGCTGTATGTGTGCACTATGTATGAGTATATACTGTATGTGTGCACTATGTATGAGTATATACTGTATGTGTGCACTATGTATGAGTATATGCTGTATGTGTGCACTATGTATGAGTATATGCTGTATGTGTGCACTATGTATGAGTATATACTGTATGTGTGCACTATGTATGAGTATATGCTGTATGTGTGCACTATGTATGAGTATATGCTGTATGTGTGCACTATGTATGAGTATATGCTGTATGTGTGCACTATGTATGAGTATATACTGTATGTGTGCACTATGTATGAGTATATGCTGTATGTGTGCACTATGTATGAGTATATACTGTATGTGTACAGTGTGAGTATATATGTGCAGTGTATGCGTATACTGTATGTGTGTACGGTATATGTGTACAGTGTGATGTATGTACACGGTATGTGAGTACATGTATGAGTGTACGATGTATGTACGATGTATGTGTGCACTATGTATGAGTATATGCTGTATGTGTGCACTATGTATGAGTATATGCTGTATGTGTGCACTATGTATGAGTATATACTGTATGTGTGCACTATGTATGAGTATATACTGTATGTGTGCACTATGTATGAGTATATGCTGTATGTGTGCACTATGTATGAGTATATGCTGTATGTGTGCACTATGTATGAGTATATACTGTATGTGTGCACTATGTATGAGTATATGCTGTATGTGTGCACTATGTATGAGTATATGCTGTATGTGTGCACTATGTATGAGTATATGCTGTATGTGTGCACTATGTATGAGTATATGCTGTATGTGTGCACTATGTATGAGTATATACTGTATGTGTGCACTATGTATGAGTATATGCTGTATGTGTGCACTATGTATGAGTATATACTGTATGTGTGCACTATGTATGAGTATATGCTGTATGTGTGCACTATGTATGAGTATATGCTGTATGTGTGCACTATGTATGAGTATATGCTGTATGTGTGCACTATGTATGAGTATATGCTGTATGTGTGCACTATGTATGAGTATATGCTGTATGTGTGCACTATGTATGAGTATATGCTGTATGTGTGCACTATGTATGAGTATATGCTGTATGTGTGCACTATGTATGAGTATATGCTGTATGTGTGCACTATGTATGAGTATATGCTGTATGTGTGCACTATGTATGAGTATATACTGTATGTGTGCACTATGTATGAGTATATACTGTATGTGTGCACTATGTATGAGTATATGCTGTATGTGTGCACTATGTATGAGTATATACTGTATGTGTGCACTATGTATGAGTATATGCTGTATGTGTGCACTATGTATGAGTATATGCTGTATGTGTGCACTATGTATGAGTATATGCTGTATGTGTGCACTATGTATGAGTATATACTGTATGTGTGCACTATGTATGAGTATATACTGTATGTGTGCACTATGTATGAGTATATGCTGTATGTGTGCACTATGTATGAGTATATACTGTATGTGTGCACTATGTATGAGTATATACTGTATGTGTGCACTATGTATGAGTATATGCTGTATGTGTGCACTATGTATGAGTATATGCTGTATGTGTGCACTATGTATGAGTATATGCTGTATGTGTGCACTATGTATGAGTATATGCTGTATGTGTGCACTATGTATGAGTATATACTGTATGTGTGCACTATGTATGAGTATATGCTGTATGTGTGCACTATGTATGAGTATATGCTGTATGTGTGCACTATGTATGAGTATATACTGTATGTGTGCACTATGTATGAGTATATGCTGTATGTGTGCACTATGTATGAGTATATACTGTATGTGTGCACTATGTATGAGTATATGCTGTATGTGTGCACTATGTATGAGTATATACTGTATGTGTGCACTATGTATGAGTATATGCTGTATGTGTGCACTATGTATGAGTATATGCTGTATGTGTGCACTATGTATGAGTATATGCTGTATGTGTGCACTATGTATGAGTATATACTGTATGTGTGCACTATGTATGAGTATATGCTGTATGTGTGCACTATGTATGAGTATATACTGTATGTGTGCACTATGTATGAGTATATACTGTATGTGTGCACTATGTATGAGTATATACTGTATGTGTGCACTATGTATGAGTATATGCTGTATGTGTGCACTATGTATGAGTATATACTGTATGTGTGCACTATGTATGAGTATATACTGTATGTGTGCACTATGTATGAGTATATACTGTATGTGTGCACTATGTATGAGTATATGCTGTATGTGTGCACTATGTATGAGTATATACTGTATGTGTGCACTATGTATGAGTATATGCTGTATGTGTGCACTATGTATGAGTATATACTGTATGTGTGCACTATGTATGAGTATATACTGTATGTGTGCACTATGTATGAGTATATGCTGTATGTGTGCACTATGTATGAGTATATGCTGTATGTGTGCACTATGTATGAGCATATGCTGTATGTGTGCACTATGTATGAGTATATACTGTATGTGTGCACTATGTATGAGTATATGCTGTATGTGTGCACTATGTATGAGTATATGCTGTATGTGTGCACTATGTATGAGTATATACTGTATGTGTGCAGTGTGTCTGCGTATCAGCCGGTGACGTGCAGCTCCGCGCTCTGAACGGCCTCATTAGATATATTTTATTACCTTGGATCCTTCTGATTTCCTGTAATTAAAGGGGTTTTCCAAACTCCTGATGTTGATGACCTATCCTCAGGGGCTCAACACCCTGCACCCCCTTAATCCACAGCTCCCTGCACCCCCTTAATCCGCTGCTCCCTGCACCCCTCTAATCCACAGCTCCCTGCACCCCCTAAATCCACAGCTCCCTGCACCCCCTAAATCCACAGCTCCCTGCACCCCCTAAATCCGCTGCTCCCTGAACCCCCTAATCCCCTGCTCCCTGCACCCCCTTAATCCACTGCTCCCCGCATCCCCTTAATCCACAGCTCCCTGCACCCCTTTAATCCACTGCTCCCTGCATCCCCTTAATCCACAGCTCCCTGCACCCCCTTAATCCACTGCTCCCTGCACCCCCTTAATCCACTGCTCCCTGCACCCCCTTAATCCACTGCTCCCTGCACCCCCTTAATCCACTGCTCCCTGCATCCCCTTAATCCCCTGCTCCCTGCACCCCCTAATCCACAGCTCCCTGCACCCCCTTAATCCACTGCTCCCTGCACCCCTCTAATCCAGTGCTCCCTGCACCCCCTTAATCTGCGGTTCCAAACACCCTCGGATGCCAGAACCAGCCCATTACTTGGCACCGGAAGCAGACGGCTCCGTTCTAGGTGCAGTGGCCGTGCAGGTTACAGTCACTATAGTAGGAGCTGCAGTAACCAGGTCTGAACACTACACTTTGAACAGCGCTGTTTGCTTCTTGCTCCATTCAGGTCCCAGCGCCAGAGGCTGCAGGGAACAGCGGAGCGGTGGGGTGCGGGGGGGGGGGGTCAGACCCTCACTGATAATAAAGGGGTTATCCAAACTACAAAACTTGCATCCCCGGGCCCCTCATATACATTATACTTACCCCGCTCCGCGACACCCTGCACGGCCTCCCTAGCATCACCCGCGAGGCTCGTCCCCGTCACGGCCTGCTATTGGCTACCCCCCATCAATCCCCCACCCTCACCCCTGTGCGACGGATGGAGGAAGCGTCAGCCGTGTGGTCACGGGGATCGACGTGGGTGTCGGGGAGCGGGGTACGTATAATCTATATGAGGGGCCCGGACATTGGGGGGGGGGGGGGGTGTATTTTGTAGTTTGGATAACCCCTTTAATGACCTACCCTGCAGATACCTCATCAGTATCAGGGGCCTGGAAAACCCCTTTAACTCTTCCTCAATGTATGGCCACCATCGAGCAGGGGGACTTAACCCCTTGTGACATGTATTAACCTTTTCCCAGTCTGGACTGGCAGCTCCATTTACTCCCTGTGTCCCAAGTGTGGAGCAGGTTATAGCCCTGCGCTGGGCTGCGGGTTATATCCTGGCTCCTTAACCCCTCGTAGCCTGGGAGAGTTGATGCTGTCAGTATTATTACTGGGTTGACGTGCAGGGTTAACCCTTTCTTCTCCGCTGCTGTCACTTCCTGTCTCCTGCCGGTTACCGGAGGGCGGCTCCTGCTCCTCAGAGAGCCCTAGACTATGAAGAAAGCTGTCACTTTGTATCAATCTCTGAATGTAAACAGTCCATTGTTTTCATTGCAACAATGTAGCATTTATTAGAACACAACCTGGCACTACAGTCCTAGAATTTAACCCCCGCCTGCCAGGCCCTGCTTCCATGCCAAGCTCTATTCAATGAAGTCATTTTATTACGGGAAACCATCAACAAGCAGGGCAGCCGCTTCTCGGGGCTGTCCAGTTTACGGGACTACATTGGACGCTCAGCTCATTAACATGCAAATACCTTAACGCATGTGCAGCTTAATGAATATATTCTAATATGTTAATGAACAATGAACCCCTGCTTTGGATATTCATGTGTTAACGAGACGCGCCGCACGGGGCACCTGGGCGATCGCTTTCACAGTCTGTGTACGGATGGATCTCGCTCAAAGTAAAAGGGGTAGATAACCCCTTCAGATCCCCCCCCCTCTAGTAATGGGGACGGAACCTCAGAATGGGACGACTACGGTCTGATAACCGGAGACCAGTCATTGGGTGACCACATCGTATACGGAGTCAGCGATCTGCGCACGCGGGGGCCGGGATCAGCGTTGCAGTTCTGTGCCGGATTATCAGACGCCAGAGAAAGGGAATTTCACTGTTAATGCAACATGCAATCCTATATTAGGTATATGGAGCGCCAGCCTATGGCAATCTCAAGGTGCACAGTCTTCACACCAGTGACTGGCGTAACCGGGCACACTGCAGGAAGCTGGCATCGGCATATTTCCTCTTGCTCTCCGTGGCGGTGCCCCTGGGTGTAGGAATTTGCTAATGTATGGCATCTATGCCTATCTGATCACTAGGGGACCGGCTCCCCCATGATCGGCTTTGGAAGGGGTGGCGGTACTCTGGCGAGTGCTGCAGTCTCTGCCTCCTCCAGTGATGTCCCATCCATCGATCACATGACCTTGGTGCAGATCAGCCCCATTTAAGGGCTCATGTACACGACCATGTGCGAGCACCGACCGTGGGGCCGCCGCATGCAGATCGCGGACCCATTCACTTGAATGCATGCACTACTTTTTGGCGGTGCGGAGGTATGGACAGAAAACTCTGTAGTGCTTTCAGTCCTTGCCTCCGTTCTGCACCGCACCACATCTCCCATATTGCAGACCCATTCAAGTGAGAGGGTCTGCATCCGTGATGCGGGGTGCACACACTGCCGGTGCCCGTGTTTTGCGGACCCACTGTATGCGGGCTGCAATACAGCCATGGCCGGGCAACGGCTGTGTGCATGAGGCCTTATTGAATATTATTAAGCTGCAATACCAAGCATGGCCACTATACGATGAACGGCGCTGTGCTTGGTATACTAAGGGTACTTTCACATTAGCGGCAGGGGACTCCGGCATGCTGTTCCGGCGTTTGAACAGCCTGTCGGATCCGTCCTGCCGCTAGTTCACATGTGCCCCCGAACTGCTGGTACGTCCCCATTGACTATGATGGGGGCGGTCATCATACTTCATACGTGAGCTCCCCATTCATTGCATTCTATTCATAGTAGTGTCGCTCTTCCCTGTATGACAGGGGTCCCCATAGTCACCAGGGCCGGGGGTGAACCACCTGACAAACTCTACTCTGCCACCTAAACCAGAGCCAATTTACACCCATCTGCCAGAGTCAAAGGCGCGAAGCCTGAGGCCGACCCTCATCTGATTCCCTTCCAGTACCCGTCATGCCAGACGCATGTCCTCTGTGGCTGCGTTTGGCTCAGGGGCTTCCAGTTTATCAGCCGTGCCCTATCTAGTAATTTGCCCACGGTGCGTGCCAGCAGTGGAGAACACGACCCGAGCGATGGGCGATGCCAGCGTTCAATCTCTACAGGGACGGTAAGATAATTAGTCTGAGTTGATGGGTCTTAGCGCCACCTGACCCCCCTTCTGCTTCCCGTGCCCGTAGCTGGCAGCGCGCTCGCTGACTTCAGCCTTTCTGCGGCTGCCAGCCTCTCTTCGTCTCGGTTCCATCAGCAGAATGCAATATACACGACAGGTTGTCCGGGGCGAGATCTGTGCGTCAGCCCTGAGTTATACGGAAGACACACGAGGGGGGAAATATCCGGCGGAGTGTAAATTCTAGGAGAATGACACACTCGGGAAGTTGAGGAGCAGAATATATTCGTTCGGTCAGTGCAGAAACCAAGAGAGACCAGGGATTGAATGAAGATATACACTCGACGGCGGGGCGGCCTAACGGCTTGGGATGTCTGATGGATGACCGGGGCCCCCGCCGCTAGGCCCAGGACATAAATAAGGCTGTAAACGCTTCCTGAATACCAGGTAGCAACGCGTTTCATTCACAATTTATATGTTTAAGTATGCTTTTCACCTGGCGTGGAGATATATGGCGGCACTCTGGGGGCTGTGTATTGTCTGTGGCATGCCAGGCGAGGGAGAAGCAAAAGCCTGACCATTCACCAGGCCGGCAATTGTCTCCGTTTTCAGAAAAGTTGCAGTTGCAGACAATGATAAAGGGTGGTTGTTTTTTTGTGTTTTGATGGGATTTCATCATTTACAGCAGAAGTTTGTGCTTCAGAGCTGCTTTAAAGGTTTTGTCCCACGAAAAACTTTCTACATTTGTCAAACAAGCGCCTGGATGTGAAGACTTTTGTAATTGCTTGTAATTTAAAATTTAGCATAGCCACTGAGTTATTTAATAAAATGTATCTGTATAGCGCCACCTGCTGTTTGTTTATTTCTTGTTTCTCTGTCCACCTCAATATGGTGGACGCACATGTCCAGTTCCATCCTTCAACTGCCACCAGCCACATCTTCTGTTAGAAGCTGTGACAGTTATAGGAAGAGAAAAGACATGCCCCCTGAGAAAAGACACGCCCCCTGGAGCTGCCATCTGGAAATATATGTAGCAGAGCAATTGCAGTAATGAGTGAGGAGATCTCTGGATCCAGGTGAGGTCCAGGGATGGTTCTAGCTTTGTTAGAAAGAGACTGTCATGTACTGATCACCCCTTTAAGTGTAAAAAGCGGTGCAGCCATTGTCAACCATATTAGTATTCTGGAGCGGAGTCTTCTGGCCACTCAGTCACCCTGCCAGTCATAGGTATGGTTCATACATTGTAGTAGGCACATCTATGCCCCTTGGGTCTACAGTATGGTACCATCTTCAGGGCACCAATGCAAAATTTACATTAAGTTCCAAATGAATATATTGTCTAGGATTCTCCATCACTGAGGGACCTGCACCTAAGGGTGCACCTAGTCTTTCTGCTGCCTGAGGCAAAAACTGAAATGACGCCCCTCCCTCCCCAATGCCAATCTCTTAACTTAACCCCTTCCCTCCAGCCCAGGGTCCTTCCGCTGCCCTCCTCTTGCCCCTACCTGGTGCTGCCCGATGCGATCGCCTCACCTGGCCTCATTGGTGGTGCGCCCCTGCCTGCACCCATTACAGCCATGCCATTGCCCCTCATTGCTTTGGTTGGGTTCCTCCTTCTAGTCACGTCTTCTGGCCCAATGGTGTCAACTTTCTGTTGTATGGAAATTTCCCTGTCCAAGTGCATTTTACTCCTCCACTCATGATGATGGCAGCACTGGCTCCGGAGATACGTTCAATTGTCCCTTGGGTGGTGTTAAAAGCAGGAGAAATCCAGCATAATAGGTAAAAAGACACGCCAGCTCTAGTATCTGGAAGGGTGGCATAAGAGCCGGGCATATGAGCGCGGAGCCGGTGCCCAGATTTATGTTTTCCATCTTTTTCAAAATAAAGTCACTGTGGCCCCATGTACCAGGGCAGTGCAGGGGGTACTATGATCAGGGGCCCATGCAAATAGGGGGCCAAAACTCACCAGTGGGCTGCCATCCAACCAGTACTCAACAGTCGCTGCATGGGAGCTCCCAAATTCACTTACTAAATAAAAGGAACCCTTAATGGGCCGCGAGGGGCTCACCTGGTACCCAATAGGGTTCCCACTGCAAAAGCACAGCTCGAAATTAGTATTCTGCACCCTCCCCCATTGACCCACTGCCTGCATAACATGGGCCCTACAGACTATACAAAAATGGAGATAATAGGTTAGGGGTCCTTATCATTGTCCGTACGGGGTCCAGATGTTCCTGATGGGGCCCCTGGCTGCGTCACCATGCTATAATGAGCATACAAACTTTGGAGAATCTGTTTCTTACTCTTCAGCCTCTGTCTATTAGGCTGGTTACCTAGCAACCATTGGGTGACCAGCGATTGATACATTTCGCTACATTGAATGCAGTAGTCACAGGAAGTTTTGTCCGTACAACGCGCCGCCCAGACTCGTCTTACGTCTCTCTTAAGGGACAGAAGCAAGAGCCATGACTTACGTGACGGACTGACGAGCGTATTCATATATCGAAGGTTTAATACGTGGGAATTAATGGGGATTTGTTCAGTCATCAATATGAGATTGATGTGACAAGATCTTGTCAATGACGACTATTGGTTGAGTGGATGCAAACACATCCGGCAGATGGAGGCTTTTCTGCAGCTTATTGACCCTGACCTGATTTCTCGATGACACATTGAAGGGTATGTGTTTGTTCCAAGTTTTCTCTTCTGACCTCAGAAAATCTCAAAGAAAAGGGTAGTGCCGATCCCAGGTCCCAGAATTCAGTAAATCTGATAAAGCTTGAAGCTGAATCAGGGTCAGACTGGGAACTTAAAGTGGCCTTGGAAAAAAAAAAATTAAAAGTGGCCTCGAGGTTGTAGGTGGGTCAAAATTGACAGAATGTGAGGCGACACCAGTAGCTAGGCCACCACAAGTCGGCAGGGTCAGTAATACCATAGTGCGGCACAGAATACCATCCCACAGAACCAAATACCACGGTGCACAACAAAATACCTCCCCAGAAGCTGCCCCTTTGTCGTGGCCATCAAAAGCTGCCACGTTCTGTCCTCCTCCACCTTGTCTCTAATATGGAGCAGGGGGCTTCGTAGGTGAGACGTGGACCACAGCACCAAGCCGACCCTACCTTCAGCATCCTCTAATAATGACCCTTCTAGTTAGGAGTGAGGAGGCCTGTGGTGGCCCCCTGGACATCGGCCCAGTGTAGGCTCTATGGCCAGTCCGCCCCTGAGCTGAATATTTCATGAATTGATGGTAGCAGAGATCCACCTTGATTTATAGCTAGCCCCCACATGTAGCAGAGCTGTATTTGGAGTGTATTGTCATAATCATCTGGTTAATATTGTAATCAACTCACCTGCAGTCCTATGTAAAATCACAGATGAAGTATCCCCATGAGTTGTGCAGAATGACAAACACAGCGCTACTACACCATCATAGGGCACAGGGAATGTAGTAAGGAACTCCTTGTTCGTCAGATCAGTTGCGGTCACCATGACGTAAGTGTTTACCCTGGGACAAACCCTTAACCCCAATATAACTCACCCCGACCCAAACATAATAGCAACAGATTTGATAAAGCAATGGCGGTGTCTTAAAATAACATATTATAACGTTTTGTAAAGAATCATATAAATGGTATTACTTACCTAAACCCCCTGCTGTGTTCAGCATGAGCGCCGGCTCACAAATGCATCTTCCCATTATCTGGCCTATAGGTGGCGCTGGTGATACCGGAGCTTCTCAGCCCCAGGGATTATTCTGGACTTCCTATCTCTCACCCAGTAGTGGTTGATAACAGGAAACAATGGCAGAGGCAATGTCCCTTTAAGACGTCTGGAGGGAGAATCGGTGGAAAAACCGCGCTCCCAGGATGCATGTTCCAAGGGGCTTAACAATAATTCTCCATCTCACTACTTTTTATAGAGCCGTCGTTTTAAATTGAGTAAGAAAAATGACTCCGGGTCAATAGAAATATCATCGCGCGGGAATTAATTTGCAAGAGAAATGAAGAAAAAACATAAAGGCAGACATTTCCTATAAGACATTAAGCCTCCTTAGGTTTTCTGGAGGAACTCTATGATTGTTGACAGTTCATAGATCTACATTTACAGTAGTGATACTAATCATCGTAATCAGAGCGCGCCATTTCTGCCCCGGTCATTACAGGACACTTTTTTTGTCTCTTTTCAGAACTGGTCCATAAGTGATAACTGTTTTCTCGTTCAGTTATACAGATTATTGGTTTGTTTAGTTTTTTCTTCTTTGTGATACATGGGAATCTAGTTTTATGTTATTTTTAAGTATTTTTTTATTATTTTATTTAATTATTTACTCTTTTTCTACTAATTTATGTTTAAATTGTCCCCTCTTTCCATTACAGTCTTTCTTATGTAGGGGATATACAGTTCATGGTCGCCAGAGGCAGTGCCAAACGCTGCGGTGTGGGCTGGTGGTAGAGTCCTTTTTTTGCTTTGTTTTGTAAAAAATTTTTGGTTTATTTATTTATTTACGTTAATTTGACAAATTGTATCCTCGTTAGGCCATAAAAGGCTTTTGGAGAACACTACAGGGGCGCACTACCAATGAGGCCAGGTGAGGCGATCGCCTAAGGCAGCACCAGGTAGGGGCAAGAGGGGGTCAGCTGAAGGGAAGGGGTTAGGTTAAGAAATTGGCATTGGGAAAGGGGTGCGCCGTTTCAGTTTTCGCCTCAGGTAGTAGAAAGGCTAGGTGCACCCCTGAACACTACATTATTATTTCTCTATTGCTGTTTTCCCCTCAACTTGGGCTGACATATTAGCCCTGGGCACAGGGTTGTGCTTAGACCCAGGAGCTTCCTCAGCACCCGACAATCACATGATTGCTGGGATGAGGAACATAGACGAAAGGGTTGGGGATCACATTGATTAAATTAGGACCCCTTCTATGTTGCTTGTCCAACTACCCTCTTTTGCGTCGTAGGCACAAGTTCCCGGAACTGGCACAAAAGCTATACCAGGTCCCACCATCTAATAGCCAATTGGACAATTTGGGACAATATATATTTTGAAGCTATCATATATAGGATGAGAAAGGTTATGAAAAAATAATGTTTTTAAGGAATTAGCATCATATACTGTATCACCCGATATGTAACCTGGTTCTCCCCTAGTAGGTGACCCTTACCCATAGATGCCCAGAAGGAAATTGCAACCCTTTTGGAACCCATTTTGTTCTGCCATGCTTGCAGCTTAGAAACATCATTGGGCTCCTTCTCTTTACTATTGGTTTGCAAACCTTTGAGGACCTTTGCAGAGGTTGGGTACTAATGATGGGAAGGTGAAGGTGAAACCAACTTGAGCTGGGGATTCCCATGAGATGGAACCAACTTGAGCTGGGGCTTCCAATGAGATGGAACCAACTTGAGCTGGGGCTTCCAATGAGATGGAACCAACTTAAACTGGGGATTTCAATGAGATGGAGCCAACTTGAGCTGGGGCTCCCAATGAGATGGAACCAACTTGAGCTGAGGTTTTCCATGAGATGAAACCAACTTGAGCTGAGGTTTTCCATGAGATGGAACCAACATGAGCTGGGGCTTCCAATCAGATGGAACCAACTTAAGCTGGGGCTTCCCATGAGATGGAACCAACTTGAGCTGGGGCTTTCCATGAGATGGAACCAACTTGATCTGGGGCTTTCCATGAAGTGGATGGAATCAACTTGAGCTGGGGCTTTCCATGAGATGGAACCAATTTGATCTAGGGTTTTCCATGAAGTAGAACTAACTTGAGCTGGGACTTTCAATCAGGTTGAACCAACTTCAGGTACTGATTTGCATCTCCAAGATCCCCAGAACAACTCCAAGGTCTATCACTATAGTCTGCATCCATTGTTTTTGAAGACTATGCTCTTCAATGCCTTAAATCAAAATTATTCTAAAAACATGGATTATGTCTGTAATTTTAGGAAACAAAGTTCTCACCATTATGCCCCATTGTGAAAGTGAAGCTGATGTGAGGGCATCTCATAATAACTCATTCATGAGTATACCCCGGACGTAAAAATACACAATATCATCCATAGATAATACCCTACTGAGAGCCAGTGCCCAAGTCCAGGAGGGCCACACTAAGGTCACACGAATCCCAAAGGACTATCTTACAATGGTGCATTGTGCAGAGGGATTGTCAGGCTTAAATATAAACAATATCGCTAACGCTGGATAGCAGAGATGTAGCAGAGCTGATGTTGTTAATTTAACAAGGATAACAGGCTGAACTTGATGGACAGATGTCTTTTTCACCCTTAGGCTATTTTTACACTCGCGTTTTGGCTTTCCGTTTTTGAGATCCGTCATGGGCTTTCACAAGAGGTCCAAAACGGATCAGTTTTGTCCTAATGCATTCTGAATGGAAAAGGATCCGCTCAGAACGCCTCCGATCAGTCACCATTCCGCTCTGGAGGCCGCCTGCAGCGTTTTGCTGACGAAGTGAAGCCAAACGTTTTCTCTGACACAATCTTGCACAATATAAAACGGATCCGTCCTCCATTGACGTTTAATGGTGTCCAAGACGGATCCATCATGGCTACAGAAGACATAATACAACCGGATTCGTTCATGACGGATGCAGGCGGTCGTATTATTGTAACGGAAGCTTTTTTGCAGATTCATGAAGGATCCGCAAAAAACGCTGGTGTGAAAGTAGCCTTCTATACTATGTTACTATGTTACTATCTCTCCCAGTATAGATAATGCAGTGGATTTACCTGTAATCCAGTGGAAAATCGACAACACATCCAGTGATAACATCGTGATATTGTACTTGGCTCTGCTACATCCTGTATTAGATAATACACAAACAAGGGGCGAGTGCTATGACATCATCTGTTTTAAAATTTGTAGAACCAAAAGTAGAAAAATTACCAAAAGAATGAATCCTTGGGCATAAAATGTGTAAGCCCAACCCCCGCCCCGATCCTCACATTTTTTATATCATCCAGTGCAGAAATATTGCTGGAATACAGAACTGAATAACTGTACCAGAGACAGCGCGTAATACAGCTAATAATAATATTAATCTGATATAGTGAAGACATAACATTACCGTACAGTGTCAAAGAACAATACCATAGAGAATAAACACATAACTGAGCAACATATGGGGCAAATAACAGTGCTTTAAGGAGTGTATAAATAAAACTGCAATATAGTGTCTGAATAATGGTGGAATACAAAGCTAAAGAACAGTACCAGAGAGAGCACATAATAATCAGGTGATGTAGTGAACACATAACAGTACCACACAGTGTCAAGGAACAGTACCGCAGGGAGTAAAGACATATCCGAGCAAAACACTCTCCATATAACAGTGCTCTATAGAGTGTATGAATAATATCGCAATCTAGTACCTACATGATGCTGGAAAACAGAGCTAAATTACAGTACCAGGGACAGCTCATAAAATAATAATATGAAATAGTGAACCAGTAACAGAACCATAGAGAGTAAACACTGTCCAAATACCAGTGCTCTATAGAGTGCATGAATAATACTGCCATACAGTGCCTAAACAATGCTGGAATCAAGCTAAACAACAGTACCAGAGAGAGCAAATAAAAATAGTAATAAAAATAATCTTATATCGCAAAGACATAAAGATACCGTACAATGCAAACAAAATGTACCGTAGATAGTTTGTATAATAATCTAATATTGTGAAGACATAACAGTAGCATGCAGCATCAAAGAACAGCACCTTAGATTAAACACAAGAACTCGTATAAATAATACTGCAATATAGTGCCTGAATAATATTAGAGAACAGAGCTGAATAGCAGTACCATCGAAGGCTCTAATAATCAAATATAATAATCCTATATAGTGAGCACATAACAGTACCATAGAGAGTGTCCAAATAACGGTGCCCTATAGTGTGTACAAAAATACTGCAATCTAGTATCTACATAATGCTGTAAAACAAGTAAACAATGGTACCAGAGAGAGCTCACATAATAGTAATCTGAGATAGTGAAGAGTCATAAACAGCACCTTAGAGAGTTGATGTAATAATAATCTGATATAGTGGACACATAACAGCGCCGTACAGTGTCAAAGAACCGTACTGTAGAGGAAAGACATATACTGACCAAACAGCCGTGATGTATAGAGGGTATAAATAATACCGCAATACGTTGCTTAAATAATGCTGGAAAACAGAGCTGAATATCAGTACCAGAGAGAACTCGCGTAATCATAGTAATAATTTGATATTGTGAATAGAGATGAGAGAATTTTATATTTTGAAATTCGTTCACGCTTCGTTTGGTGGTAAAAGCAGTAGTGCGTTATGGATTCCGTTACCACGGACCATAACGCAATTCTATGGCGGAATACCTATAGAGGCATTCCGCTATTCGTTCCGTCATAATAGAAGTCTATGGGCTGCAAAACGGATCCGTCTCATTTCCGTTATACGGCGGAGTCCTCTCCTGCATAACGGAGACGGGACGGATCCGCTATGCAGCCCATAGACTTCTATTATGACGGAACGAATAGCGGAATGTCTCTATAGGTATTCCGTCATAGAATTGCGTTATGGTCCGTGGTAACGGATTCCATAACGCAATTATGCTTTTACCACCAAACGAATGTGAACACATAAAAGTACCATAAAATATCAAAGAACAGTACCAAAGAGTCCTAAATAATACCGCTATAGTAACAAATAGTGAACGTACAGCGCGATGCAGTGCACAAATACTACTGTTCTAAAGAGTATTTAAATAGTACCGAAGATAGTGCCTAAATAATACTGCAACAGGCCCCATGAGATACAGTAATTCATTGTGAGCCATTAGGGGGGACCCTTAGAGCAGGTTGTCGATGTTTGGGGTGTCAGCACAACGGACACTTTCACTCGTGCTGTAATCCTGCCCAATACCAGTGAATCCCTGACTGTTATACTGTATAATACCGCCATATACTAGAATACATATGACCGAAGGCAGCACCAATTTAGCCACTTCTCCTTCTTTTTCCCAATTAGACGGACGATGTGACTTTTCTCTATTGATTATTATTATTATAAGGGATGAATGGCGGCCTCCGCACAGACGAGGGGGATCCTGGTTTCGGGTGGCACAGTTTATTGCGTTGTCCCATTTAATCTTCCACTGCTCCTCCGCGCTCCGCACCGCCGATGTGCGAATACTTTGGCGCCACAGTTAATTTTGCACCTTGTTCATATTTTGTGAAAGGGTCACACCAGTGAGCGCTCAATCAGCAATACGTAGACTTGCAATTTTCTGGATTCTATTGTAGTACAGTATTTGGCGATAATTTATTTTTATTTGCCTTGACAGTTCATTTTTCTTGACACGCAGCTCGTTTCAGATGAATGCAAAAGAGGGAGCGCTCAGCCACTCTTCAAATGCCGTTCATTGTGTGGCGAGGGTTAAAAATGCCTGCAGGGCGAGGGGAACCATCGGGCCATTCTATGACATCACTGTCTTCTCAAAGAGGGGTCAACGGGGGTGATGACGGGGGAGAGCGAGGGGGGGGGAGAATGAAAGGACGGCAGACGGAGAACTCAGGAAGAGGCTCATTCATGAAGATGAAAGGCGGCCGGGAGGAATGTAATGAAGTAGAATATCATTATGACATTAACTCTTTGATGGACAGCGCCATGTCTAAACAAACGGGAGATGCGGGACCTCCCACCGTCACAGAAGGCCCAGCGGTAGATGCTTGAAAATCGACAGGATCCTAAAGGGGTTGTCATACTCCATGCAATATCCACTTTACCGCTGCTCCAGTAACGCCACTCCCCTGATTCCCCGCCAGTCCCGTCTACCTGCCCCAGCGATCACAGGTCAACGCTTGACCGCAACAGCCAATCACTGGCTTCAGCAGGAACCTCAATAATGTCATCACTGGAGATGGAAGAACGAAGACTAGAGGGGAGCCAGGGAAGAGCCGGCACTGGAGGGAAAGGGAAGTGGTAACATCAGCATTGCTTCTTTTTTGTTTTTGTTTTTTTGTGTTTTATACCATGAGGTAGGACAACCCCATTAATGGGCTATGTGATGGTATACATAGAATTGGGGGTCCCCATAGCAAAGATAGAGGCAAGCTCCAAATGGACAACCCCAGTCTTGACAACCCCTTTAAAAAGCTATTCAATGGCTTACAATGAAGACCAGGGGAGGCCATGGCAAAGATGGAAACCAGCTCCAAATGGGTAACCCCTTATGGACAACCCCTTTAAAGGGCTATTCAATGGCATACATAGAAGGGGGGTGGGGGGGCTACTGCAAAAATGGAAGCAAGCCCCAAATGGACAACCCTTTTAAAAAGACTATTTAATTGCAGACATAGAAGAAGGGGGGCCCATAGCAAAGATGGAAACCCCTTCAAAAGGCTATTCAATTGCTTACAGTGAATACAGGGGGGCCCTGTAAAAAACGGATCCTGTTGCATCAGTTGGCATCCATTTGAGCAATTTCTATCTGAGATCCGTTTTTTAGATGGAAAAAAGTACTGCATGTAGGACTTTTTTTCCGTCTAAAAAAAACGGATCTCAGATGGATGCCAACTGATGCAACAGGATCTGTTTTTTTACAGGATCCTGTTTTTTTTTAACCAAGTTCACACTTTAGTTATTTCAATCGCTTATTGTGAGCCAAAACCAGGTTGGGTCAAAAACACAGATCAGGTGCAGATTTTTATCTTCTCCGTTACTCCTGATCTCTGTGGAGGCTTCACTACTGGTTTGGGCTCACAATAACTGATGGAAATAACTGACCAAATAACTGAAGTGTGAACCTGGCCTTACCTATACCCTTCTAGCTATATCAGCAGTTCCTATTAGGCTCATAGCTTGTTTGCCTCATCCTTCCAATTTCATGCAAAAGAATATGAATCTTGAGATGGTCCAAGTTTATGAAAGTTGTAAGATCTGGAGAGTCTCCCAGCTGAAGGATCGGGCATGTTGCAATGCAGTGGAGATAACAAACCAGCGGGTGTTCTCCTCTAAAATAAATAGGCCACATGTCCAAGCCAAGTGTGCAAGGTTCTGGTGGAGTCAATGGCAGCTCAAGTGCATGGCTTTACACTGAGTTACCAAGAATTCATAGATGGGTCCTATTAATAACGTGTACCACAAAACCGGGCCGAAGTTGTGGTATTTCCATCTCTCTAACAGGTCATGCAGTATTCAAAAATTCCAAAAACTCTTTCAGTCACCCCCATAACTTTATGACATTCCCAGTGAATTCTCAACAGCCTTCAATTTCTTTTTTAGTATCAACCCCGTGAAGCTTCATATAAAATAAGACAACATTGAGCTTCCTATTACCATAGTTTCTCATGTACGAGTGATTTCCATCTCATGTGTTCTTCAGTCTAATTTGTTTTCCAGTCCAATGCAAAAAAACGAGAGTGCGACACAACATATGCCACCTAAATCTGAGCAAATAAGGAACGAAAGCCACTGTACATATGTTAATATCTGTCTGTCTTATTGTGCAAACAAGCTGTTGAGAAGACGATTTGGCATTCCAACAGTCGTTCTTTAAAGGTGTCTTGTTCCACTTAGAGTAATCAAATCAGTTTATTTCACAATGTAAAATAGGGGGAGAACAAAGCATATTGGGGCACCTGGATCCAAACGGGGAAAAAAACAATATGGGACTGTCTTCTTAAATCATTTCACCAGACTTCTCTCCCGGGGTTAGGTGAGCTTGGTAGGGGTCGGCCAATTGCAGGCTCATCATGTCACCAGAATTTTCTCCCAGGATTAGGTGCCCTCGAAGGTTCATCACGTCAAGAGACTTCTCTCATAGGATTAGGTGGGCTTGGGGATGGTTGACCCCTTACAGGCTCATCATGTCACTTGACTTTTCTCCCAGGATTAGGTGGACTCAGAGATGGTTGGCCTCTTGCAGGTTCATCACGTCACCAGACTTTTCTCCCTGGATTAGGTGGGCTGGATAGGAGTCGGCCAATTACAGGTTCATCATGTTGCTAGAATTTTCTCTCAGGATTAGGTGGGCTTGGTGATGTTTGGCCCATTGAAGGTTCATCATGTCACCAGACTTCTCTAACAGGATTGAGAGGGCTTGCTGATGGTTGACCGCTTGATGGTTCATCATGTCACCAGACTTATCACACAGGATTGGGGCGGCTTAGTGATGGTTGACTACTTACAGGCTCATCATGTCACTAGAATTTTCTCCCAAGATTAGGTGATATTTGGCCCCTTGCAGGTTCATTATGTCACCAGACTAATCACATAGTTTTGGAGGGGTTTGGTGATGGTTTACCCCTTACCGGCTCATCATGTCACTAGACTTTTCTCTCAAAATTAGGTGGGTTTGGAGATGGTTGGCCAATTGCAGGTTCATTGTGACACCAGACTTTTCTCCCTGGATTAGGTTGGCTTGGTGATGATTGGCCCCTCAAAGGTTCATCACGTCAAGAGACTTCTCTTAAAGGATTGGGGGGGCTTGGGGATGGTAGGCCCCTTACAGGCTCATCATGTCACTCAACTTTTCTCCCAGGATTAGGTGGACTTAGAGATGGTTGGCCCCTTGCAGGTTCATCAAGTCACCAGACTTTTCTCCCTGGATTAAGTGGGCTGGACAGGGGTCGGCCAATTGCAGGTTCATCATGTTGCTAGAATTTTCTCTCAGGATTAGGTGGGCTTGGTGATGTTTGGCCCCTTGAAGGTTCCTCATGTCACCAGACTTCTCTCACAGGATTGGGAGGGTTTGCTGATGGTTGACCTCTTGACAGTTCATCATGTCACCAGACGTATCACACAGGATTGGGGTGGCTTGGTGATGGTTGACCCCTTACAGACTCATCATGTCACTAGACTTTTCTCCCAATATTAGGTGATGTTTGGCCCCTTGCAGGTTCATTATGTCACCAGACTTCTCACACAGGTTTGGAGGGGCTTGGGGATGGTTGGCCCCTTACAGGCTCATCATGTCACTCGACTTTTCCCCCAGGATTAGGTGGACTTAGAGATGGTTGGCCCCTTGCAGGTTCATCACGTGACCAGACTTTTCTCTCTGGATTAGGTGGGCTGAATAGGAGACGGCCAATTGCACGTTCATCATGTTACTAGAATTTTCTCTCAGGATTACTTGAAGGTTCATCATGTCACCAGACTTCTCTCACAGGATTGAGAGGGCTTGCTGATGGTTGACCTCTTGACGGTTGACCTCTTGACGTATCACACAGGATTGGGGCGGCTTAGTGATGGTTGACTCCTTACAGGCTCATCATGTCACTAGACTTTTCTCCCAAAATTAGGTGGGTTTTGAGATGGTTTGCCCCTTGAAGGTTCATCATGTCACCAGACTTATCACTCAGGATTGGGGCGAATTGGTGATGGTTGACTCCTTACAGGCTCATCATGTCACTAGAATTTTCTCCCAAGATTAGGTGATGTTTGGCCCCTTACAGGTTCATTATGTCACCAGACTTTCCACACAGGTTTGAAGGGGCTTGGTGATGGTTTACCCCTTAAAGGCTCATCATGTCACTAGACTTTTCTCGCTGGATTAGGTCGGCTTGGTGATGATTGGCCCCTTGCAGGTTCATCACGTCACCAGACTTTTCTCATGAGATTAGATGGGCTTGGTGATGGTTGGCTCCTTGAAGGTTTATCATGTCACCAGACTTCTCACACAGGATTGGTAGGACTTGGTGATGGTTGACCCCTTACAGGCTCATCATGTCACTAGACTTTTTTCCCAGGATTAGGTGGGCTTGGAGATAGTTAGTCCCTTGTAGGACAATGTATGCTCATCCACTCTTCTTGCTAAGTTTTTGTATAATGAATTTGGAAAGTAGAAGCCAAGTGAAGGTTCAGGGTTGAGACCAACCTAATCTGGTGTCCCAATTCTCTATAGACCCTATAGTTATGTTTATTTTTGAAAGGAAACATACTCATTAGGTATGGCTGAGGTTGTCTTTTCAGATGCCTCTACTCATCCATGTCCTTGGCTTACAAGTATATTTGCTATGTCACCATGCCATCCTTATTTGCCAACTATGGCCTGTTGTCGAAACTACTCAGACTCCGGCTGCTGTACTGAAAGCACCAGATGTTACATGGTGGAAGCAGACCAGATCATTCAGTGTCAACCAGAAAATGAAATCTTATGCATTTTCAACTTCCAAACGTCAACTAAATCAAGAGGCAAATATGAAAAATGAACCTCTATGGCTAAAGAACAAGTACAACAGACTTAGTAGTGTGCACCCACTATATTTATATAATGCCATACTAGAACATACCCAGGTTATACCAGTATGGTCTATATCACTGTATACAAGAAGTTGTGAAGAACGTACACCAGCTGTACATACTGTATATATTTATTATCAAAGAGATACCCAGGTTATACCAGCATAGGCTATCTGTAGCCTTATAGCCTTTGGGTTCACCTACAAATCTCATACATACTCTTTCCTTAAAAGAGGTATTCAAAGGTCGAAACCATTTTATTTTCCTGAAGCAGCGCCACCTTAGGTTGTTTGTGGTATTGCAGCTCAGACCTTATTCAAGTGAATGAGGCTGAGCTGCAATGCCAGATACAGCCACACACAAGAGTGGCGCTTTTTTTCTCTACTCCTGTACAATCTCTTTAAACCAAATGGGTTTTACGTGTTCATTTATTGCATTGAAATTCCACTAAATGTCACCAATTTCAACTTCAGATACATTGTTTTGCTCATTTGTGCAGGAAACAACCTGAATCCATCTACAAAGCACAAAACACTGACTTAATAAATAGCAGGAAGCTTTTAGGAGCCATTGACTGAGCAGCCAGCGCTAGATTCAAGGTTGCTGCTGAAAAAATGATGAACTGATGGTAGACGTTGACTGAACGGATTGATTTTAATATTGTCTGTGATAATAATGTATTTGCTTCAGATGGATTTTCCATGTAAATGATGACATTGTTTCTTCCTGAGCTATTATCGAATTGATTTTAAAAAAAAAGGATCTACAAAAAAAGTCAAATTTTTCAGTAGACTTTGAAGATCTACTTGATGAAATGTTGCAATTTGCAACACAAAATTCTATTTTGTGAAATTTACTTTTCTCTGTAAGTTGTACATTTTAATCTAGAAACTAGTACAATACCATTTTGTGTTGGGTTAAATATCCAATACGTAAAACCTTTATTTGGTCTTTGCAAAATTCTAGTTTTGTTTTCAAACGTTTTGTGGATTATGAACAACTTTTAAAAGTTCTGAGAAGGACCTTGCATTTATTCTTCCATCTCATTCATGTAATTTCAATAGTTTGTGATGGTTGCTTTGTAACCACAAAATTAATTTTGTGCTCGCTTATTGCCCCCCCCCCCCCCCCTCAATTGATGAAATATTAAATCTCCAATAACCAGGTGATGCTCCTTTCAATTGTATATGAAGTTCATTCTTGGCTACTGATGGTCAATTTTCAACACAGAGTTCTATTTTATGACCCGAAATTCAATTTTGTAAAATTCACATTTTTTTGTGTTGTGCATTTTTGTTCATTTGGATTTGAAATGATATAATGCTATTTTGTGTTGCATTTATTATGAATTACATAAAACAATGTAACCATTACAAAATTGATTTTATAAACGCTTCACGCATCAGAAATGAGTGAATCTTTAAGAATTCAGTTCTTCGTCGATTCACCAAAATGCCAATCGCTAGAGACCCCGTCGTCTTATAGATTAATTCTGCCATCTCATTACTTTTTTACGCTAATACCGTTGTAATTTGTGATGGTTACAGTCAATTTGTAACCACAAAATACATTTTGTGATAACAATTTTGTGAAGTTATAAAATGCATTTTGGGATGGCATTTCTTAAGCAAATATTTTTGGTGACGCCTGTTATTTTTTTTCTGCGTATGGCTCCTTGGAAGTCATTAGACCCTTGTAGACTGGGTGCCATGGCTTAGAGTTTGTACAGAGACCTAATACATTTCTGTGCTTGTACACTAGATTCTACAAGTATTCCGCAAAACCACAAAATACTTTCTGCCTTGCACTTTCTAACCGCAAATTATTTTTGTGATGACAAAATCTATTTTGTGAAGCTATTTGGTGGAGTCATTATAAATTTTGTCACTAAAAAGCCTAAAAAGGTCCCAAATCGCTTTCAGGTTGTATCCCCCCTTAATCCGCCGTAGTTCTTTTATATAATTGAACGCGCATTTCAGGTTTATGGATCTTTAAAGGAATATATTAAACATGAGATGATTCCATTACAGACCATTCAATATATTTGCCCATTATATGTCTCAATTGAATTAAACTACTGGAGGTCTAGATGTCTCTCTTGTGAGCGATTAGGTGGAGGGAGTTTCGCAAGCGCTGATGGGAATCGGACCCCTGAGATGGTGGTCTCTCCAGGGAGGGCAGGGGTTATGTGGCTGACCTGTTTACTAGCTATGCTGTCTGCAGATGAGGCTTGAGGTTTTTATTATTCATGTCCTCGCTCTCTCTCTCAGAGGGGAGCGCCGTGCTTAATCATATGATTTTCAAAGCTACTCAGCTACCGAGGTGGCAGCCAGCTTTGCATTCCCTGGAATGTCCCCTTGGCCATAGAGTCCTCGGGGCTTCATTGTCTGCCGTTGTCATTTTTGCTGGTTGGTCCTAGAAATGTCAAATGATGTATTTCTAACTGTACCCGTAGCAATCAAGCCTTAGAGAAGTGGATTTATGAGGCCAGAGTAAAGCGGGCAATTTGTGTCACCCAATTCTACGCTTTAGAAAAATGAAGGTTTTTAAAGAACCGGAACGGGTAAAATAAATAGTGAATCCTAGATACATACATCTCTGTGTCACCATACATGAAGACAATGTGCTCACAGTCCTCAACCAAACCCTAAAGGGCCATCAATCTACATTCAATATAATGACTCATTGAGATGACTCGTTAAGATATGGAGATGGACAACCCACGATTCTGGTGGGAGGTTGTGTGTACCATGACTGAATACTGGTAAGAGATTAAAGTACCACGACCCTCATATTTTAGCTTTATGTTACCTTTGGCTACCTTCCCATACTATACAACATCAGTGATTAGTAAGTAGACAACAGTTCTTCTCTTGGTTTACGCTATGAATATATTTGATGACTCAAAGGATGCTTTGGGGGTTGATAGCACTCTCCATTACACTTATCTATGTATTACCACTATGTATTACCACTGGTTCTTCTGTTTAGCTTTAGGTGCCCATACAATACAAATAAGAGTAAAGTCTTATGCACTGAATCAGAATTCGGCCTATAGGTATTGGAAGTTACTGGTCACCTTTAGACAATGAAGCTCTTTCAAGACCTTTCAAATTCCACACAAAATAACCCTTATTTATTATACAGATCTCCATCTACAGCATCAATGATGGTAAATGTTAGTAGACCTAGGTTCTTCTCATTTGCTTACTCAGTCAACATCTCTTATCATTAGTTTACTCAGTCAAGATCTTTTGTCATTAGCTAACTTGATTAAGATTTCTTCTCATTAGCTTACTCCATCATGATGTCTTCTCATTAGCGTACTCCGTCAAGATCTCTTCTAGCTAGCTAAGTCCGTCAAGATCTCTTCTCATTAGTTAACTCGGTCAACATCTCTTCTCATTAGCTTAGTCCATCAAGATCTCTTCTCATTAGCTTACTCCGTCAAGATCTCTTCTCATTAGCTTACTCCGTCAAGATCTCTTCTCATTAGTTTAGTCCATCAAGATCTCTTCTCATTAGCTTAGTCCGTCAAGATCTCTTCTCATTAGCTTACTCCGTCAAGATCTCTTCTCATTAGCTTAGTCCGTCAAGATCTCTTCTCATTAGCTTAGTCCGTCAAGATCTCTTCTCATTAGCTTAGTCCGTCAAGATCTCTTCTCATTAGCTTAGTCCGTCAAGATCTCTTCTCATTAGCTTAGTCCGTCAAGATATCTTCTCATTAGCTTACTCCGTCAAGATATCTTCTCATTAGCTTAGTCCGTCAAAATCTCTTCTCATTAGCTTAGTCCGTCAAGATCTCTTCTCATTAGCTTACTTGGTCATGATCTCTTCTCATTAGCTTACTCGGTCAAGATGTCTTCACCTTAGCTCACCTTAGCTCACTCGGTCAATATCTCTTTTCATTCGCTTATCCCGTCAAGATCTCTTGTTTAAGATCTCTTCACATTAGCTTATGGTCTATTCTCATTATGGGTGTTCTGTTCCAATGCCACCAAAAATGTTGGTATCCAAATCATATTTTCAAAAACCTTTTCACAAATAAGGATAGGGTAGTGAATTGGCGTATGAAACAATGAAATGATACACATGGCCTTGAAATTTAGGGGCCTGGTTGCTACTGTTTTGGTCAGAAACCAGGAATCTATGTGAGTGATCTTCTGCATTTCTGCTTAGTAGTAAATGAACCTTTGTCCGTGACTTAGAAAATTCTCAACTGTCTGAAGGAGAAATGCAATAAAACCTAAATCAAACTATCAAGCTTCTTACAGATTGAAAAATCTATGGATTTCAGCGCTTTTTCCTGCCGATGTTGTCCCAGACGGCTGCCTTGGAGTTTATTGTATTACCCCTATAAGTTGACAAATATCAAACCATGTGGAATTAAATTTATCACCTCTGCTACCTGGCGGGTCTAAGGGCTAGTTATTGTTGCTATTCTGGCTTATTTTATGGCACATATATGACATTCTGCTTGGAATTTGAAGACCCGTACAGTAAAAGAATAAATATTGTTGATCTTTTGAGTGGAAGTCGTCTACGTAACGAGGATCGGTCATCAGATTGCATTGTACCTTGTGACACCTCACATTTTTATCATGGAGATGAAATCACCTTGGTTTAACTGATAAGAGGCATCAGCGCTGAGGTTGTATGCATCTATGGTAAACACATTTCTCCTAAACAGCACACCATGTGGCCAGACAGGGTACTGCCATTAAAATGTGTTCATGGGCATTATCTGAAGCATTGAGTCTATGTGAGGTGTCAATGTGTCTGCAGATTATGGTGTATAAAAAGACGTTTAGGAATGAATCGTGTCCTTGGGTTGTCATCTTAGGGCTTGCATTGACCTATACTTTAAATCAGGGAATCTTAACCTATGTCCCTCCAGCTGTTGCAAAACTACAACTCCCAGCATCCCCTAAAAGCTGTTTTCTATCCAGGCATGCTGGGAGTTGTAGTTTTGCAACACCTGGAGGGCCGCAGGTTGGGCATGCCTGCTTTAAATGGCACAGCCCCATAGTTTTTGATGGTCATTTACAAATGAATACACCCACTATAATTTTTTATAAATTCATAAAGTACAACTATGAAGGAACTGAGTTTCTTTAAATCTGTTTTCTCCCCCCACCTCCCCCAAAGAATCCGTTCCATCCCCTGCAATTAAGGTATATGGTATTAAGGAAGTTTTATCTGCACCCAGTTCCTGAACAATACTACTTTTCAGGTAGAAATCTGTAAGTATTTCCCTAGGGAGGCTTAGAAAGTGCTGATTACGACAATTCTCGAGCCAGGAAACCTTAACTACACAGCAGGGAAATCAATAGGGCAGGATGAAAAGGAAGGGGGATCAGCGGTAGAGAAGCAGACACAGCGTGAAACATTCTTGCAAACAGACCATGCAAAGCCAAAATCCAAAGGCTTCCCGATACATGTGTGGGCTCCTTGGCCTATGAAGCCAAGTCTTGACCAAGTGTGTAGGAAGTTGATAGCACTGAAGCCTTCACAGCTTTACAGAAGCTTGTGTAATTATCTCTTCGCGCCTCGTCTTGAGACTCCAGTGGCCATCCTTCTATTCTACAGCTCTAGAATATGTGCTGAACCTACAGCCCCCATACATATTGCAGTACAAATCCAACAGCCAAAAAGATCTGATGGTGGAAACCTTTCCAGTCGAATATCGCAGTCTCTTTGACATTCTGACCATGGCAGTCCTTCGTGATGGGTCTCGGATCACAGGATTTTCTTTTCATATAATCGATCGATTTTTAAGAAGGGAATTAGAATCTCTTGCAGTTGCTGGAAACCTTCTGGCTAAGAGCATTTTATGGAATGCAGAGTCAGGAAGATCTGAAAGCATTGCTGTCAATCAACTGTGGTCTCTATTTTCTTGCTATAATGCATGGATTTAAAAAAAAAGGAAAGTGACTGACAGCTCTGGATATGAGAGCGTTCAGCAAACAGATCCGATCTGCGGCATTCTGACTGATGTGGCAATACATGAGACTGGCCAAAGATCTCCATAAAGACTGAGCTGAAAATGCGTATACATTTTGGACACAATTCTTGCAAACTACAAATACTGATGTAAGAGGTAAAGAAGGTAGACAAAAAATATGATTTGTATGGTTCAAGATAGTGAGAAAGGAGATAGAGGGAGGACCGGACCGCGGTTGTATTTATGACCTACGACAAAAACCGCAGCAAATTGGTCGGTGATAGAACAGCACAGGGGACAGAAGGTTGTATCTTCCACTGGAAATAAAAATAGATTTAAACTCAACTAAAAATTGCTGTCAAAAGAATGAAATCTCGAAAACATAAACCACAAAAACTCGGATATTGTAACATGTACAAGAATATATCTACTATAATACTGCCTTCTATGTGCAAAAATATATCTACTATAATACTGCCTCCTATGTACAAGAATATATCTGCTATAATACTGCCCTCTATGTACAAGAATATAACTACTATAATACTGCTCCTATGTACAAGAATATATCTACTATAATACTGCCTTCTATGTGCAAAAATATATCTACTATAATACTGCCTCCTATGTACAAGAATATATCTACTATAATACTGCTCCTATGTACAAGAATATATCTACTATAATACTGCCTTCTATGTGCAAAAATATATCTACTATAATACTGCCACCTATGTACAAGAATATATCTACTATAATACTGCCTTCTATGTGCAAAAATATATCTACTATAATACTGCCTCCTATGTACAAGAATATATCTGCTATAATACTGCCCTCTATGTACAAGAATATAACTACTATAATACTGCTCCTATGTACAAGAATATATCTACTATAATACTGCCTTCTATGTGCAAAAATATATCTACTATAATACTGCCTCCTATGTACAAGAATAAATCTACTATAATACTGCTCCTATGTACAAGAATATATCTACTATAATACTGCCTTCTATGTGCAAAAATATATCTACTATAATACTGCCTCCTATGTACAAGAATATAACTACTATAATACTGCCCTCTATGTACAAGAATATAACTACTATAATACTGCCTCCTATGTACAAGAATATAACTACTATAATACTGCTCCTATGTACAAGGATATAACTGCTATAATACTGCTCCTATGTACAAGAATATAACTACTATAATACTGCCTCCTATGTACAAGCATATAACTACTATAATACTGCTACTATGTACAAGAATATAACTACTATAATACTGCCTCCTATGTACAAGAATATAACTACTATAATACTACTCCTATGTACAAGAATATAACTACTATAATACTGCTACTATGTACAAGAATATAACTACTATAATACTGCTCCTATGTACAAGAATATAACTACTATAATACTGCCTCCTATATACAAGAATATAACTACTATAATACTGCTCCTATGTACAAGAATATAACTACTATAATACTGCTCCTATGTACAAGAATATAACTACTATAATACTGCTCCTATGTACAAGAATATAACTACTATAATACTGCTCCTATGTACAAGAATATAACTACTATAATACTGCTCCTATGTACAAGAATATAGCTACTATAATACTGCTCCTATGTACAAGAATATAACTACTATAATACTGCTCCTATGTACAAGAATATAACTACTATAATACTGCTCCTATGTACAGGAATATAACTACTATAATACTGCTCCTATGTACAAGTATATAACTACTATAATACTGTCACTCTGCAGCTTTTCTTAGATACGACTTTATAGTCCATTTACCTTTAATCTGCGACTTTTCATGTTGAACACTTTTTAGATCCCAGGGTTTTTTGACACATGGGAGGATATAATGTTCTGAACGTCTCCGGTGTCGATATTAAAACATCCATTATAAAGTATAATTTGTGATGTTTTTTTTTTTCTTTCAATAATAATACTTTTCCTTGTAGCGAGGTTTGCTTCGGGGGGAGGCACTCTACTGTCTCTATGACAGCGGAGGGAAATTAGGTCATATTGGCGGAGCACCAGGCTTTGTAGAACAGGCTGATCGCACACAAATAACAAATGTTTCCCAGGAAAGGGGTTAATTGATGGGGTGATGAGCGCACGTCTGTCATTCACGCCGCTCATCTCCTGTCAGTCAGGATGCAAAAAAAAAAACCCTGTGTGTGGATTCAGCCCGGTCCCGGCATCAGGCTCCTCATCCGCACCGCCTGCCAAATCTGCTAAGGTTCAATGTCATTGTGTCTTTGGTTCAGTGGTTACCAGTCAGTGAATGGACGGCAGTGACTGGACGGCGCATGAATCATTTCTGTGCATACGTGATGGCCTGATTAGCATGCGCTCCCCGGATGATGGGCGCTGACTCCAGGGAGCACTTCTTCCAGGTAGTTGCTCCGCATGTCTCTGGGGGGTGGTGCGAGTCAGCCAGGCGGAAAATGAGAACCAGTTAGACAGCCCCAAGCAAGGTGCATGCCGTGTAAGCGCCGATCCAGCCCGCACCAACGGGTGCTTCCTTCTAATACCGGGATCTGACAAGCGAGCAGGAAACTGATACTTGTGTGAATCCGGCGGGACGTCGTCAATACTGCGATCACACCCAAATTGGCTACATTCCTACTTACATTGTTTCAAATATTAAAACTTTAAAAAAATTGTCACAACTGAAATAAGACTTGACAGCGGGATCAACCTTATAAAACCATGACTAGAAGGGTTGATCCTGCTGATTATATCTTTGTATTTTCCACCTCCTGTGGACAGCTATCGGTACAGGAGGGGGAGGGTTTACCAGTGATTGATAGCACTGTGTGTATGTGTGCATAGAGAGACAGCTGTCAGTAACTGGTAACCCCTCCCTCCTGTACCGATAGCTGCCAGTCACTGATAACCCCTCCCTCCTGTACCAATAGCTGTCAGTCACTGGTAACCCCTCCCTCCTGTACCGATAGCTGTCAGTCACTGGTAACCCCTCCCTCCTGTACCGATAGCTGTCAGTCACTGGTAACCCCTCCCTCCTGTACCCATAGCTGTCAGTCACTAGTAACCCCTTCCTCCTGAACCAATAGCTGTCAGTCACTGGTAACCCCTCCCTCCAGTTGAGAGACAGCTGTCAGTCACTGGTAACCCCTCCGTCCTGTACCGATAGCTGTTAGTCACTGTAACCCCTCCCTCCTGTACCGATAGCTGTCAGTCACTGGTAACCCCTCCCTCCTGTACCCATAGCTGTCAGTCACTAGTAACCCCTTCCTCCTGTACCAATAGCTGTCAGTCACTGGTAACCCCTCCCTCCTGTACAAATAGCTGTCAGTCACTGGTAACCCCTCCCTCCTGTACAAATAGCTGTCAGTCACTGGTGACCCCTCCCTCCTGTACAAATAGCTGTAAGTCACTGGTAACCCCTCCCTCCTGTACCCATAGCTGTTAGTCGCTAGTAACCCCTTCCTCCTGTACCCATAGCTGTCAGTCACTGATAACCCCTCCCTCATATACCAATAGCTGTCAGTCACTGGTAACCCCACCCTCCTGTACCAATAGCTGTTAGACACTGGTAACCCCTCCCTCCTGTACCAATAGCTGTTAGTCACTGGTCACCCCTCCCTCCTGTACCAATAGCTGTTAGTCACTGTAACCCCTCCCTCCTGTACCAATAGCTGTCAGTCACTGGTAACCCCTCCCTCCTGTACCCATAGCTGTCAGTCACTGGTGACCCCTCCCTCCTGTACCCATAGCTGTCAGTCACTGATAACCCCTCCCTCCTGTACCGATAGCTGCCAGTCACTGATAACCCCTCCCTCCTGTACCAATAGCTGTCAGTCACTGATAACCTCTCCCTTTCTGTAATAATAGCTGTCAGTCACTGATAACCCCTCCCTCCAGTACCGATAGCTGTCAGTCACTGATTACCCCTCCCTCCTGTACCGATAGCTGTCAGTCACTGGTAACCCCTCCCTCCTGTACTGATAGCTGTCAGTCACTGGTAACTCCTTCCTCCTGTACCGATAGCTGTCAGTCACTGGTAACCCCTCCCTCCTGTACCGATAGCTGTCAGTCACTGGTGACACCTCCCTCCTGTACTGATAGCTGTCAGTCACTGGTGACCCCTCCCTCCTGTACCGATAGCTGTCAGTCACTGGTTACCCCTTCCTCCTGTACCGATAGCTGTCAGTCACTGATAGCCCCTCCCTTCTGTACCGATAGCTGTCAGTCACTGGTAATCCCTCCCTCCTGTACCGATAGCTGTCAGTCACTGATTACCCCTCCCTCCTGTACCGATAGCTGTCAGTCACTGGTAACCCCTCCCTCCTGTACTGATAGCTGTCAGTGACTGGTAACCCCTCCCTTCTGTACCGATAGCTGTCAGTCACTGATAGCCCCTCACTCCTGTACCGATAGCTGTCAGTCACTGGTAACCCCTCCCTCCTGTACCGATAGCTGTCAGTCACTGATTACCCCTCCCTCCTGTACCGATAGCTGTCAGTCACTGGTATCCCCTCCCTCCTGTACCGATAGCTGTCAGTCACTGGTAACCCCTCCCTCCTGTACCGATAGCTGTCAGTCACTGGTGACCCCTCCCTCCTGTACCGATAGCTGTCAGTCACTGGTAACCCCTCCCTCCAGTACCAATAGCTGTCAGTCACTGATTACCCCTCCCTCTTGAACCGATAGCTGTCAGTCACTGGTAACCCCTCCCTCCTGTACCGATAGCTGTCAGTCACTGGTGACCCCTCCCTCCTGTACCGATAGCTGTCAGTCACTGGTAACCCCTCCCTCCTGTACTGATAGCTGTCAGTCACTGGTGACCCCTCCCTCCTGTACCGATAGCTGTCAGTCACTGGTTACCCCTCCCTCCTGTATCGATAGCTGTCAGTCACTGGTGACCCCTCCCTCCTGTACCGATAGCTGTCAGTCACTGGTGACCCCTATCTCCTGTACCGATAGCTGTCAGTCACTGGTGACCCCTCCCTCCTGTACCGATAGCTGTCAGTCACTGGTGACCCCTCCCTCCTGTACCGATAGCTGTCAGTCACTGGTGACCCCTCCCTCCTGTACCGATAGCTGTCAGTCACTGGTGACCCCTCCCTCTGTACCGATAGCTGTCAGTCACTGGTGACCCCTCCCTCCTGTACCGATAGCTGTCAGTCACTGGTAACCCCTCCCTCCTGTACTGATAGCTGTCAGTCACTGGTGACCCTCCCTCCTGTACCGATAGCTGTCAGTCACTGGTGACCCCTCCCTCCTGTACCGATAGCTGTCAGTCACTGGTGACCCCTCCCTCCTGTACCGATAGCTGTCAGCCACTGGTAACCCCTCCCTCATGTACCGATAGCTGTTCACAGGAGGTGGAAAAAGCAAAGATATAAATGTATAAGTTGCAAGTTTTACTGAATCTTTTCCCAGAAAAATATATCAATCTACTCAGCTCCTACTGCTCTATGACATGGTGCTGTCAGATTCCACTGCATTTTGTGGTGACTGGTCCTCTTTCTTAATCTTGCACTGCTCCAGTGATATATGTTTCTCTATGGTGCACTGCTCCAGTGATATATGTATGATGCACTGCTCCAGTGATATATGTATGTGTTGTGCACTGCTCCAGTGATATATGTATATTTATCGTGCACTGCTCCAGTGATATATGTATATGTGCTGTGCACTGCTCCAGTGATATATGTATATTTATCGTGCACTGCTCCAGTGATATATGTATATTTGTTGTGCACTGCTCCAGTGATATATGTATGATGCACTGCTCCAGTGATATATGTATATATATCAGATATATGACAGCTACCGATAGCTGTCAGTCACTGATTACCCCTCCCTCCTGTACCGATAGCTGTCAGTCACTGGTATCCCCTCCCTCCTGTACCGATAGCTGTCAGTCACTGGTAACCCCTCCCTCCTGTACCGATAGCTGTCAGTCACTGGTTACCCCTCCCTCCTGTATCGATAGCTGTCAGTCACTGGTGACCCCTCCCTCCTGTACCGATAGCTGTCAGTCACTGGTGACCCCTATCTCCTGTACCGATAGCTGTCAGTCACTGGTGACCCCTCCCTCCTGTACCGATAGCTGTCAGTCACTGGTGACCCCTCCCTCCTGTACCGATAGCTGTCAGTCACTGGTGACCCCTCCCTCCTGTACCGATAGCTGTCAGTCACTGGTGACCCCTCCCTCTGTACCGATAGCTGTCAGTCACTGGTGACCCCTCCCTCCTGTACCGATAGCTGTCAGCCACTGGTAACCCCTCCCTCCTGTACTGATAGCTGTCAGTCACTGGTGACCCTCCCTCCTGTACCGATAGCTGTCAGTCACTGGTGACCCCTCCCTCCTGTACCGATAGCTGTCATTTACTGGTGACCCCTCCCTCCTGTACCGATAGCTGTCAGCCACTGGTAACCCCTCCCTCATGTACCGATAGCTGTTCACAGGAGGTGGAAAAAGCAAAGATATAAATGTATAAGTTGCAAGTTTTACTGAATCTTTTCCCAGAAAAATATATCAATCTACTCAGCTCCTACTGCTCTATGACATGGTGCTGTCAGATTCCACTGCATTTTGTGGTGACTGGTCCTCTTTCTTAATCTTGCACTGCTCCAATGATATATGTTTCTCTATGGTGCACTGCTCCAGTGATATATGTATGATGCACTGCTCCAGTGATATATGTATGTGTTGTGCACTGCTCCAGTGATATATGTATATTTATCGTGCACTGCTGCAGTGATATATGTATGATGCACTGCTCCAGTGATATATGTATGTGTTGTGCACTGCTCCAGTGATATATGTATATTTATCGTGCACTGCTCCAGTGATATATGTATATGTGCTGTGCACTGCTCCAGTGATATATGTATATTTATCGTGCACTGCTCCAGTGATATATGTATATGTGTTGTGCACTGCTCCAGTGATATATGTATGATGCACTGCTCCAGTGATATATGTATATGTGTTGTGCACTGCTCCAGTGATATATGTATATGTGTTGTGCACTGCTCCAGTGATATATGTATGATGCACTGCTCCAGTGATATATGTATATGTGTTGTGCACTGCTCCAGTGATATATGTATATGTGTTGTGCACTGCTCCAGTGGTATATGTTTATGTGTTGTGCACTGCTCCAGTGATATATGTATATGTGTTGTGCACTGCTCCAGTGATATATGTATATGTGTTGTGCACTGCTCCAGTGATATATGTATATATCATATGAGGTCTGGTGCCAGGACGCCTTCATCACTGAGACACAGGTCCATGACGAGGCTGTGACAGCTGTGTATGTACACTGGAGCGGGGTAGAATACTGCAATATTGCAGGTGTGGGAATATGTCCAGTCTCATGAATGTTTAATCTAGAATGGAAGTCAGTGGGTCTAAGGCTCGCCCGGTGGACAGCTCTGACTCCCCAATGCTTGGCTGAGCATGCATGTGTTCTCGAAAGACAGGGGGATAAATAGTTACCAGAAGCCACTTGGGGCTCATATATCCTAGAAACTAATTTTGAAATTCAAGATGCCTGATCCCTCATTCCCCCTCTATCTGCTGCCAAGGGAAAGCTAGGACACCGCCATATCCATTGGATGGTCCACTGATCCTAAAAACATCTTCAGATTTGGCGCTAGACCCTCCATACTTATACTACAAGAATCCTTTGCCTATAAGCAGATCCTAAAATGTCCTCCTGCTGGAAACCAAGGGATTTCCACAGAATTTGTCCACTTCTGCTGGGCCAGTGGTCCAGGGATGAAGCGCAGCAGTGCATGACAAATTCAGCTCTGCTGCATCTATATCACAGGCATTATTTGTGCTGATGAAGCTAAATAGTGGTTTCTGAAGCCCTTGACTTTGCAGAGAACGAGCATGGAGTCTCCCCGCTCAGATTCCTAATGCCCAATGCTACATTACAATGAAAGATGAAGACATGAAAGCAAATTGTAAGAGGAGAAGGAGTCAGGGTCTTCTCCTGTGAGGAGATTTATGGGAAAGGTTGAGAAGTAAGGACGGTCGTGAGATGAGATGGTGGAAAATAAGACATTAGGTTGGTTGATGCAGAATATGAGAATCCAAGGGGGTTGAGGGGTCCCAGGTCTCGGGTATTTGGGCTCCTATGGGGTGTAGGGGGAGACAGGAGATAGACAGATATTTGGCAGCGTGGAAGGATCTGCGCCTCAGACAGGAGATGGGCCTGGAGCAGAACAGCAGCTGCCGGGATGTGCGAGGAATAAGGATGAGGGAGACTCTGCCCTCCAGGAGGGAGGGAGCTGCTCACTCTCCAAATGTCTCATACACCAGCATCAGGCCTGCCAGCCGCCTGCCCGCACTGCCTCATTACCAGCCTCTAACAGGACACTGGAGCTAGCAGTGCCAGGCTCTCCCCTGACAGAAACAGCTGAGAACACCCACCACTGGTGCAGTGATCGGCAGAACGTGTATCTCATTATCCTGCACTGCACCAGTGATCAGCATATACTTACCCTGCACTGCACCAGTGATATACATATAATTGCCCTGCACTGCTCCAGTGATCATCATATACTTACCCTGCACTACACCAGTGATCATCATAAACTTACCCTGCACTGCACCAGTGATCATCATATACTTACCCTGCACTACACCAGTGATATACATATATTTATCCAGCACATCTCTAGTGATATACATCTAATTATCCTGCACTGCACCAGTGATCATCATATACTTACCCTGCACTGCACCATTGATATACATATAATTGCCCTGCACTGCACCAGTGATCATCATATACTTACCCTGCACTGCACCAGTGATCATCATATACTTACCCTGCACTGCACAGTGATATACATATATTTATCCAGCACTTCTCTAGTGATATACATCTAATTATCCTGCTCTGCTCCAGTGATACAACATCTAATTATCCTGCACTTCTCCAGTGATACAGAGTCTAATTATCCTGCACTGCTCCAGTGATACAGAGTCTAATTATCCTGCACTTCTCCAGTGATACAACATCTAATTATCCTGCACTGCTCCAGTGATACAACATCTAATTATCCTGCTCTGCTCCAGTGATACAGAGTCTAATTATCCTGCACTGCTCCAGTGATAAGAGTCTAATTATCCTGCACTGCTCCAGTGATAGTGTCTAAATATCCTGCTTTGCTCCAGTGATACAACGTCTAATTATCCTGCTCTGCTCCAGTGATAGTGTCTAAATATCCTGCACTGCTCCAGTGATACAACGTCTAATTATCCTGCACTGCTCCAGTGATAGTGTCTAATTATCCTGCACTGCTCCAGTGATACAGAGTCTAATTATCCTGCTCTGCTCCAGTGATACAACGTCTAATTATCCTGCACTGCTCCAGTGATAGTGTCTAAATATCCTGCACTGCTCCAGTGATACAGAGTCTAAATATCCTGCACTGCTCCAGTGATACAACATCTAATTATCCTGCACTGCTCCAGTGATACAGAGTCTAATTATCCTGCTCTGCTCCAGTGATACAACGTCTAATTATCCTGCACTGCTCCAGTGATACAGAGTCTAATTATCCTGCTCTGCTCCAGTGATACAACGTCTAATTATCCTGCACTGCTCCAGTGATACAGTGTCTAATTATCCTGCACTGCTCCAGTGATACAGAGTCTAATTATCCTGCACTGCTCCAGTGATACAGCGTCTAATTATCCTTTGCTGCTCCAGTGATACAATGTTTAATTGTCCTATGCAGTGATGTGCAGTCAGTAATCCTGGACTACTCCAGTGAAATGTCTCTAAATCTGCCATACACATGAGGAAATTGCAGGAAGAATGTATATATCAGCATCTTTGTAGGTTCAAGGTCACTTGTCTATAGAACTGTCCTTTCTATGATGGGTCTTTCTCTAATATCCACCTGCAGTGTAAATGTTATACTCACTGCTCCAGTGAAACACATCTATTAATTAGCCTGTTCTGCTCCAGTGAGAAGCATGTAATTCTTCTGCACTGCTCCAGGTAGAGCGCTCATCACTATGCGCAGCCTTACTGCTGCGCACTTCACATTGTATTGCTCCAGTGGCCCACATCCCATCACTGCACTGGTCCCACTGTGGAGATCTAACCTTCTCGTATACATATATCAGTCTAATTACTATGCAATATAAACGTGCTTTACCCATCACTGCATGAGCTGGACTGGCTGCAGTGACTGCAAATCATGTCCATGAAAACCACAGGGAAATATGATTGGAAGAGAGAGAGACACAAAAAGCAGCAGCAGCCATGATGTGACGAGCGGGGGCAAAGTCCATAGACCATCTCCAAAAGGCCAGTGATGAGGCCGCACTCCAGCGTGAATACAGGGGTCAGACGTTTCAGCCCAACTCAATGGGGCCTTTGTCAAGCAAACAAATGATGTCAAGTACACACTGAATACCAGCGCGATTAATGAAGACATGATTATATCATTAATCGGCAGAGCTCGGAATCAAGTGCAAATCCATACAAAACCTGATTCTAAATTCCTATAAATGTTACTGTAGTGTTATAGGCTGATGGGTTCATCCCACATTTCAGGCCCTTTATTCACATTGGACTGCTGCCTCACCATTAGCCTTTTAGATACAGTCCTGATCCAAAGTTTAAGACCACTTGAAAAATGGCAAAAAAAATCCTATTTAGCATGGCTGGATCTTAACAAGGTTCCAAGTAGAGCTTCTACATGCAACAAGAAGAGATGGGAGGGAGACAAAACATTTTTTGAGCATTCAATTTAATGAAAACAATGAATAAACTGAAACAGGTTGTTTTTCAGCTGATCAAAAGTTTAGGACCACACCTCCCAAAAAAAACTAACCCCCCCCCCCAAAACAAAAATCCAACTTCCAAACATGAACTCAGTAATGAGTAGCTCCGCCGTTATTGTTTCGGCATGCTTGATGCAAGCGTTTCCATAAAGTGAGTGGGAACATTTCTCCAAGTGGTGAAGACGGCCGCACGAAGGCCATCTACTGTCTGGAACTGTTGTCCATTGTTGTAAACTTCCCTTGTCATCCATCCCCAAAGGTTCTCAATTGGATTTAGATCAGGGGAACACGCAGGATGGGCCAAAAGAGTGATGTTATTCTCCTGGAAGAAGCCCCTTGTCCTGCGGGCATTGTGTCCTGTAGCGTTGTCCTGTTACCACACAGACGAGGCCATGAGGAATGCTCTCTGCAACATCTGGACAGAGCCAGCGGCCGTTTGACGCCCCTGCACTTCTTGAAGCTCCATTGTTCCACTAAAGGAAAAAGCCCCCCAGACCATTATGGCGCCCCCTCCACTGTGGCGCGTAGAAAACATCTCAGGTGGGATCTGCTTGTCATGCCAGTAACGTTGGAAACCATCAGGACCATCAAGGTTAAATTTTTTCTCATCAGAGAATAAAACTTTCTTCCACCTTTGAATGTCCCATGTTTCTCTCTTGCAAAGTCCAAACGAGCAGTTCTGTGGCGTTCAAGGAGACGAGGTCTTTGAAGACGTTTTTTGTTTTTGAAGCCCTTCAGTCTCAGATGCCGTCTGATGGTTATGGGGCTGCAGTCAGCACCAGTAAGGGCCTTAATTTGGGTCGAGGATCGTCCAGTGTCTTGACGGACAGCCAATTGGATCCTCCGGCTCAGTGCTGATGAAATTTATTTTTTGGGGTCTTTCACTTGACTTTTTTGTTCCATAACCCTCAGGATCATTGAAGAAATTCCAAATGTCTTACTGCGTCCCACCTCAGCAGCGATGGCGCGCTGTGAGAGACCCTGCTTATGCAGTTCAACAACCCGACCACGTTCAAAAAGGGCGAGTTTTTTGCCTTTGCCATCACAGCGTGTGACTACCTGACAGAAGATGACAATGAATCCACATCTTTGCACAGGTTTGGCCTTTTAAAGGCATGTGGTCCTAAACTTTTGATCATTTCCCTGCAACAGATAAATAGATAGATGATAGATAGATATGAGATAGACAGATAAATAGGATATATAAAGATAGATAGATAAATATTAGATAGATAGATAATAGATAGAGATATAGATAGGAGATATAGATAGTAATTTTTAGTAATAACGTTACTGCCTGAAACTTAAGAAATGAACATCTCGTCAGAATGTAAGACATACATGTCCTGGGAGTGGAGCATTTTTCTTGCTTCCTCGGGTCTGTAGAACATTCTAGGCCCCGCGGTCTGTGGCTTTATTCGCCATTACTGGAAGAAATGATTTCTGGCTACAAAGAGCCGCTTATTCTTCTCCACCTCCGTCTGCTGTGACGTAAGACTGCCTGGGATAGGAGCCTATATGTCGCCCTCCACATCTGTACGTCAGGGACGGGTCTCTTCCTCCTTGAGAAGAGCTAATTTGCATCCCAGGGAGCATTAAAGCGTTTTCTTCCGCTATTGAGACCTAATGACGGACCCTATGACGGATCTCAATAGCGGAATTGAAAACGCTGATGTGAAAGTAGCCTTAGGTGTGATATTTAATAACTCTATTAGGCCCCTTTCACACAAGCAAGTTTTCCATCAGGGTGCAATACGTGAAGCAAACGCATCGCATCCGTATTAAATCCTGACCCTTTTACTTCAATGGGACTGGACTTTTCACGTATCATTTCTGCTATCAGGAAAAATCGCAGCATGTTCTATATTCTGTGTTTTTCACGCAGCCCTGGAAAAAACGGATGGTTTTCAACGCCAAGTTCGATTATGTACAGTTTTTTCCGCATGGGAAGTGAATGGGGCTTGCGTGAAAAATGGATTGCACGGATTCAGTCTGGATGCATTCCGGATGCGATGCGTTTTTCGCTGATGGTTGCTAGGAGATGTAGTTTGTAAGTCTTCATTTTTTTTTTCACACGAGGGAAAAACGCATTAAAAACTGATTGCACCCATGCGGAAAAAACTGTACATAATCGAACTTGGCGTTGAAAACCATCCGTTTTTTCCTGAACACATCCTGACACAATCCGTATCGCTGGTGTGAAACAGCCCTAATGGCAGGTCTGTTCCACTGAGCAAATGTGGAGCCAATATCCAAAAAGTGCTCAAAAAGTGGAGGGTCTACAGGCCAGCAGTGGAATGAAGGCTTAAAGTGGTCCCGGAAAAAAACTAAAAGTGGCCCCATGTTGTAGGCAGGTCTAAACTGTCAGGGCAGGGTCAGGGACACCATAATGCTGCACAAAGTACAGCCCCAGAAGCTGCCCCTCCGGCTGCCAGTGCTAGCTGCCATTCTCTGTCCTTCTTCTACTCCTCCACTTGTCCAGCACCGAGGCAGCGCCACCAACAGCATCCTGCCTGGTCTATCAACACTACCAAACATACAGGAGAACGCAGCACTACAGGCCTATTACACCCTCTGATGTAGATGTTCTCTTTCTTCATCTTCTCTATCCGGCCCAGATCACCATGCCAACATTTTCCAGACTTGTCTCCCCTCTGCAGAGTTTGCCATGTAGACATCTTAGACTCTCCTTCTGAACACAAGCTCCACACCCTGGTGCCCCAGCTGTGCCACCCGCAATACTGTGCTCACAAATACAACACTGATGAAAAAATACTGCCACCCAGATAGCCTCCCTGTAAATAATACTGCCATACAGATAGCCTCCCTGTAAATAATACTGCCATACAGATAGCCTCCCTGTAAATAATACTGCCATACAGATAGCCTCCCTGTAAATAATACTGCCATACAGATAGCCTCCCTGTAATTAATACTGCCACACAGATAGCCTCCCTGTAAATAACAATGCGATACAGATAGCCTCCCTGTAAATAATATTGCCATACAGATAGCCTCCCTGTAAATAATACTGCCATACAGATAGCCTCCCTGTAAATAATACTGCCATACAGATAGCCTCCCTGTAAATAATACTGCCATACAGATAGCCTCCCTGTAAATAATACTGCCATACAGATAGCCTCCCTGTAAATAATACTGCCATACAGATAGCCTCCCTGTAAATAATAGCGCCACACAGATAGCCTCCCTGTAATTAATAGTGCCATACAGATAGCCTCCCTGTAAATAATACTGCCATACAGATAGCCTCCCTGTAAATAATAGTGCCATACAGATAGCCCCTCTGTAAATAATACTGCCATACAGATAGCCTCCCTGTAAATAATAGCGCCACACAGATAGCCTCCCTGTAATTAATACTGCCATACAGATAGCCTCCCTGTAAATAACAATGCCATACAGATAGCCTCCCTGTAAATAATAGTGCCACACAGATAGCCTCCCTGTAAATAATAGTGCCATACAGATAGCCTCCCTGTAAATAATAGTGCCACACAGATAGCCTCCCTGTAAATAATAGTGCCATACAGATAGCCTCCCTGTAAATAATAGTGCCATACAGATAGCCTCCCTGTAAATAATACTGCCATACAGATAGCCTCCCTGTAAATAATACTGCCATACAGATAGCCTCCCTGTAAATAATAGTGCCATACGGATAGCCTCCCTGTAAATAATAGTGCCATACAGATAGCCTCCCTGTAAATAATAGTGCCATACGGATAGCCTCCCTGTAAATAATAGTGCCACACAGATAGCCTCCCTGTAAATAATAGTGCCATACAGATAGCCTCCCTGTAAATAATAGTGCCACACAGATAGCCTCCCTGTAAATAATAGTGCCATACAGATAGCCTCCCTGTAAATAATACTGCCATACAGATAGCCTCCCTGTAAATAATAGTGCCATACGGATAGCCTCCCTGTAAATAATAGTGCCACACAGATAGCCTCCCTGTAAATAATAGTGCCATACAGATAGCCTCCCTGTAAATAATACTGCCATACAGATAGCCTCCCTGTAAATAATAGTGCCATACGGATAGCCTCCCTGTAAATAATAGTGCCACACAGATAGCCTCCCTGTAAATAATAGTGCCATACAGATAGCCTCCCTGTAAATAATAGTGCCACACAGATAGCCTCCCTGTAAATAATAGTGCCATACAGATAGCCTCCCTGTAAATAATACTGCCATACAGATAGCCTCCCTGTAAATAATACTGCCATACAGACACCCTCCCTGTAAATAATAGTGCCATACAGATAGCCTCCCTGTAAATAATAGTGCCATACAGATAGCCTCCCTGTAAATAATACTGCCATACAGATAGCCTCCCTGTAAATAATAGTGCCACACAGATAGCCTCCCTGTAAATAATACTGCCATACAGATAGCCTCCCTGTAAATAATACTGCCATACAGACACCCTCCCTGTAAATAATAGTGCCATACGGATAGCCTCCCTGTAAATAATAGTGCCATACAAAATAATTTGCATTTATAATGCTCCCTTCTTGTTCCCCTTGTAATAATAATGCCCCACTATAGTGCTCCAAGTAGCAATATGCTCCGCCAGAGTGCTTCCAGAAGAAATACCCCCCATAGTCCTAAAGTGCTCCTTTAGTGCCCCAATAGTGATAACTTGCACTCAGTAATAATAATGCCCCATGTTGTGCTCCTAGAAATAGTAATGCCTCCATAGTGGCCCCTAGTATTATCAATGCCCCTTATACTGTAGTGCTGCCTATGCCCCCCCCCCCCCCCCCAGTAGTATGCTTCCCCTGTGGGCAACTCCCCTGTCCCCGATGCAGGCGGCCGCTATGACATTATGATTGTCTGAACTGGATTCCTGGGTGTTTTTATACATTGTTATTATGTTACAAGGGGTTAAATCTACAAAACAAAGACACAAAGTGTTACATTGTAGCCACTGACATTCTACTACTATAGAGGGGGTTCGGGGTTACTCATAGCGGAGCGCCCCTTTAACCCTGCTCGGCTCTGCTATGCGGTCGCGCAGCGGGCTGGTAATGAAGCCTCTTTATTTGAATATATCCGACCATACAATTAATTTTATGTACAGTATATTGAACTCATTACATGCAGCACATATTAGGCGTGAACCCAGGGCAGCGGCGATAATTATGCGGCGCAGCGTCTGTCCCATGTATCTGATTAACCCTGCGCTGGTCCCATATTAACCATTCAATTATGCCGGGCCGTTCCTGCACCGCACGTATAACGGTACAGCTTGTGATTATTGTATAATTGCACCGCGCTGATCGCTCCCCATGCAGCGGATACTAATATCATGTGGCTACGGTAATAGGGATGCGGTACAGCGCCACGTCTCGTGTAATAACACCGGCTCCTAATGTTATGTGTGTGTTAAATAACGCTGTGCCGCTCTTAGGCAGGAAGGCAAGGGCGCTGCGCATTTCCAGGGAGGATACGCCTGCCTTACAAATAGGTCTTATTTATCCCTAAGCAGGCAGTAAAGCAGATGGCCACGGTTTGGCGGGTGTAAAATAACTCTGCCGCTGTGTATTTGCATTTCTACATATGTATACAGGCCACGCAGGGAGCGGACCTGCTGGAAACGTGGCAGACGTAGAAGGGATGTTAAAGGGATCCAAAGCGGAACCCACAACTATAGGTGGTCCCTTTATCCCCTCCCATTTGTGGGCTGTGATGAGGGGGTCGTTCCAAGGAGCTCTGGGACATAGATGGCTTATCGGACCCTTGGATTGACTTCTGGTTAGAACCCCTCTAAGACCAGTTGTCTACTGCATTGCACGTGTTTTATCCTGAGCCTCCTGGTTCATGAACGTAATGTCAAAACGACAGTAAAGACTGACACTTACACTAGTAGTGGAAAATCAGGAATGCTACTGTTCCACGTTCCTGCTGCTCCGCCTGCACAGATGTCAGTCTGCACTGTCATTCTGGAATTCTATTCCCAAAGCAGAAGAAGGCAGAGTCTGCACTGTCGTTTTGGAATTCTATTCATCAGGCAGGATAAGCTCACTCACTGAAGCGTTCAAAGTCACACAGGCCTCTACTGCGTCAGTGCTTCCAAAAATGCACCCACGCTGTTGTGCATCCTGAGCTTCCTGGTTCACGAATGTTATGTCTAAAACTACAGTGAAGACTGACGCTCACATTGGTGGAGCAAAAGAAAGAGGAATGTTACTCCGCTGAAGAGCCACTGGCTGCTCCACCTGCACAGATGTCAGTCTGCACTGTGATTCTGGAATTCTGTTAATGAAGCAGATGAGCAGCTAGAGCAGAAGGAGAAGGAGAGGGAGGAATTTCACTCTGTCCCACTTTCCTGCATAGAAGTCAGTCTGCACTGTGATTCTGGAATTCTGTTCATGGAGCAGATGAGCAGCTAGAGCAGAAGGAGAAGGAGAGGGAGGAATTTCACTCTGTCCCACTTTCCTGCACAGATGTCAGTCTGCACTGTCATTCTGGAATTCTATTCTGCTCAGAATGAACAGGGAATAATTTAACTGTTGAGCCTCCCCCTCCAGCCTGCGAAGCTTACTCAGGTATCGCCGCGAAGATGCTTGCAGTAAGTGAATGGAAGCCCATTCTTTATGCAGGTCGAGCCTGACGCCCCCTTCTCATCTCTCTTGCCAAGATGCCCATGCACCCCCTCAGCTGTCGTAATGGCCCTCCTGCCAATAATGGGCCCTCTTGGCGTGCGGCCATGGCTCCTCTTTGACCCGGCGTTAACAGGAATGAAGGGGTTAAAACGCGGCCTTGGATTCGTTTCCCCTTCCTACACAGACCCTTCTTTATGAAGCACAAGTGGTACTTGGGCACCACGTGATGGAGAAGGTTGCCATGGAGACTATGCCCGACCTGTTTACCAGGCAGGGAAAAGCCTGCCTAGAATTAACTATTAGAAGCTTCTTCCTCTCCTCGTCGGTGGAATCTTCAATTAGCAGTTTCCAGAAGTAGCAAATACAATAAAGAGACGCAACCATGGCAACGGGGGCGGCTAATGCCAACCACACCCCAAAACCCTGCTGCCCACCCATGTATGACCCCAATGCTAGCACCGATTGCTTCCCGTCACCCCGGGGACCGCCGCCTGCTCGGAATGTCGATCACATCTTCTCACTGGCACAAAGTTTCCCCAAGTTGACTAAACAGGCGCCTCAGGGGCCCCAGGCCTGGTTCTCATTCTGGCTGATAACAGGGAGCAATACAAAGGCTCTTGTTTACATGCAAGGGGCCCCAACACCCGGGCTTCCTATCCCTCATACTAGTGGAGATTAGGACTCCTGTATGTTGCAGTCGGGTTCTTCCCAGTCTGGAATGGCTGATGTCGGGGAGCAATTTAAGTTTTAATGTATGGTCTCTTTTTTTACTGCCCCGGGGCCCACAAACCATGGGGGCCCAATACCTGGACTTCCCATCACTCATTGAAGAGCTGCACAGTCAGCTCCTCTCCAACCTGGAATGGCTGATAACAGGGAGCAATACAGGAGTGGGAGTCCCAGCACTTCCGTCACTCGTCCCCCTGAAGGACAGTCAGCTTCTCCTCGCCCGGAGGGGCCGATACCAGGGAGCAGTAGTTCGCCCCGGAGTCTCAAAGAGGTCCTCTCACTTCAGCAGATGGCATTTATCATGTAGAGAAAGTCAATACAAGGCACTTACTAATGTATTGTGATTGTCCATATTGCTTCCTTCCCGGCTGGATTCATTTTTCCATCACATTATACACTGCTCGTTTCCATGCAATCCAGCAGTGGTGGCCGTGCTTGCACACTATAAGAAAAAGCGTCAGCCTCTCTGGTGGCCGGGACCCAGGCTAGTGCTTTATCCTATAGTGTGCAAGCACGGCCAGGGTGGTCTGTAACCCTGGAAACGAGCAGTGTATAATGTGATGGAAAAATGAATCCAGCCGGCAGAGGAGACAATATGGACAATCACAATACATTAGTAAGTGCCTTGTATTAACTTTCTCTACATGATAAATGCCACTTACGGAAGTGAGAGGACCCCTTTAAGGTGATGTCTCAAGCTCTGCCGCCCAGGGGCTCATTAGGCAGGAGGACGGTAATTTAAAAAAATTGCTATCGCTTCTCTTCTTAATGATTCTAAAATCCAAAAATGAAAACAAAAACAAAACAAGTTTAAAAATTTACCAAAGCCGATCGAGTTGCAGATTTTTGGGGGATCTCCCAGGACGACCCTTGTGTTATATTTCGTGTTACATGAAGACCTCTTGTTCGGTTTCCTGGACTAATAATGGAGCGGTGAGTGCGAGGGGCAGGAGCAAGGAGAGCTTGGACCCTGCAAAGTGCTACATTGCTCCTTCTTCTTCCTGCGCCGTGTTCTCGCCGTCACGTGGTGGTGAATATCTTCTTCACTAATGTAATATTTTCTTGGTAGATTTGCATGTTTTGGATCATTACTCACTCTTTATGTCCCTGAACGCAGGATCCTCGCTTCATTTGCATTTTTTGTTATCAGCAGCCGGCAAGTATGATGAACCGGCGGAGATAGCGGCTGACACTTAAAGGGAGGCTCCATTTTCTGGGGCTTCAAAGTCAGGCAGAGGAATCTGCTTTATCTTTAATTTCTGGAGGGGGGGGGGGGTTCTTGATAATGTAAAAAAAAAAAAAATTGGGATAGGATAAGGCCGGTTGGCCAGTGGGTGTGGCTGATGCATCAGTTGTCACAACACAGCCCGCCTTCTTTGAAACGTAGATACTTTGTAGATGGTAGCTCCAGGACATTGGTGGTCTTGGATCATGGGTGGGCTGAGGTCTCGCTGGGCCATCAGTTGGTCCTACATCTGTCCAGCTTCATTCTTACAGTTTTGTCATGAGTATGCAAATGAGCTCTCCTCCAGCAGGAAGAAAGCGACTTCATCCTCATTTTAGCCTAGTCAGTACAAACCAGGGTACTAGTTGGCCATTTGATGGACCTTCTGTGGAGGGATGGGATCTGGATCTCATTGAAGAGATTCGGGTGGTCTAACAGGACTTTCAGGTGATGCTCCATGGGTGTCTTAAAGTTTGGCTAACTAATTTGCATACTGTTTTCCATGGAGCATTGCCTGTAAGCTGGATCTCTTCAATGAGAACCAACATCTCTTCTTACCACAATGAAAGCCAAGGATCAAGCCATATGCTCAAGGTCTGGGGTCAGTATGCCCATCAGTGGTGGACTATATGGCCCATCCGCCATGCTGACTGAATCGGTCAGTGGTCTTTCACCCTCTGACTCTCCTGCTGACCTTCCTACCATAAGTATCATCACATCTTGGGCCTCCATGCGCCACAGGTGTCATCTTATGTGGCAGGAGGGTCTTTGGGTCCTTCAAGCACCAAGGTCTAGGTGCAGCTGCTCCCTCGACACCTCCTATGGCTATACCCCTGATCACAGCACTGTTGAGGTGACATCCTTGATCCTTAATTGGAACCATACAGATCTTTCCTTCCCGACCTTTCATCTTGGCTTGGCATATTCTGGAATGTTTGGTGCCAGATGAGCAACAACATGAGTTTCCACCACCTTGTCAGGAGAGGTTTATTCTATATGTGCCTAAATGTGGTCACCTAGAGGTTGCTCTGTGGGTTGCAGAATTTCGAGGGTTTTGCTAGCTTGTAACGTATGGAATTTGTATCATTATGGATCTGAGTCCTTAGCAGAATGTAGGACTGGACACATCTGTATAGGATCCTGTTTGGCAACAGTTGATAGATTGGTCCAAAGTATTGGAGGGACAGAAGCAGCAGTTGAAGCTGAGACCTTCCCCCCAGGAGCCATAAGGGGTGTTAGATGAGAGCAGCCACACTACGCAGGGGGGTGATGGATGGAATCACATGGTGGTGGTCCCTGGATGAGTATTTGCACTGAAGCCCAAGACCTTGGTAACCCCTTGTTGGTCACGTTCGACCACCTTAAGCGCACTCCCCAGGATTGCGGTGGGAATGTTCTTGTAGAAGCGGAAGCGCGCGGCGTCTGTAAAGATCACCGAACATTAAACATGCAAATAAACAGCTGAGAGATATTTCCATTTTCTGTTCTACCTGAGGAACGCGCAGACACTCGGACCCCGGGGAGAGCAGGAAGATCCAACCATCTGTAATTTCCTCTTCATTTCCTTCTCTAGAGTTTCAAGACAAAAATTAGAACAGGTGGGGGCTTAAAGTTTTAAATGTTGCTACTCCCAGCGGTCTGAGTCACCAGCATATGCCGGGGAGCGGAGCGGCGCCATACTACAATGTACATTATAATTACCTTCCTGTATCTGGAAGGAGATCACAGACATATCGCCAGGATTACTTAGTGTCTGACTATGGGACCATAGGATGTGGGGACTATCTATGGGGACTGTATGATGTGGGGACTATCTATGGGGACTGTATGATGTAGGGACTATCTATGGGGACTGTATGATGTAGGGACTATCTATGGGGACTGTATGATGTGGGGACTATCTATGGGGACTGTATGATGTAGGGACTATCTATGAGGACTGTATGATGTGGGGACTATCTATGGGGACTGTATGATGTGGGGACTATCTATAGGGACTGTATGATGTGGGGACTATCTATGGGGACCATATGATGTGGGGACTCTCTATAGGGGCTATATGATCTGAGGACTATCTATGGAGACTATATGATGTGTGAACTATCTATGGGGACTATATGATGTGAGGACTATTAATGGGGACCATTTGATGTGGGGACTATCTATGGAGACCATATGATGTGAGGACTATATGATGTGAGGACTATCTATGGGGAACATATGACGTGGGGAACTATTTATGGGGATCATATAATGTGAGGACTGTTTATGGAAACTTTATGCTATCTATGAGGCCATTATGCTGGAGAACTATATGGTGTGTGGACTATCTACGAGGACCAGATATGGACTATCTACGAGGACTAGATATGGGGGTTTCATGCTGTATGGGGGCTATGTGTTATGGGGGCTATCTATGCTGATAAGCTATTGATAAGGGAGAGTATCCCACACAGACAGGACTGTGAAGGCTTCATGTGCTCATCATACAGGGTGCGCCTGTGTCGTGTCACCTGTGTCTCGGTGGTGGAGGCTGTCTCATGTCACCTGTGTCTCGGTGGTGGAGGCTGTCTCATGTCACCTGTGTCTCGGTGGTGGAGGCTGTCTCATGTCACCTGTGTCTCGGTGGTGGAGGCTGTCTCTTGTCACCTGTATCTCAGTGGTGGAGGCTGTCTCATGTCACCTGTGTCTCGATGGTGGAGGCTGTCTCATGTCACCTGTGTCTCGGTGGTGGAGGCTGTCTCTTGTCACCTGTGTCTCGGTGGTGGAGGCTGTCTCTTGTCACCTAGGTCTCAGTGGTGGAGGCTGTCTCTTGTCACCTGTGTCTCGGTGGTGGAGGCTGTCTCTTGTCACCTGTGTCTCGGTGGTGGAGGCTGTCTCTTGTCACCTGTGTCTCGGTGGTGGAGGCTATCTCTTGTCACCTGTGTCTCGGTGGTGGAGGCTGTCTCTTGTCACCTGGGTCTCAGTGGTGGAGGCTGTCTCTTGTCACCTGTGTCTCGGTGGTGGAGGCTGTCTCTTGTCACCTGTGTCTCGGTGGTGGAGGCTGTCTCTTGTCACCTGTATCTCAGTGGTGGAGGCTGTCTTATGTTACCTGTGTCATGGTGGTGGAGGCTGTCTTATGTTACCTGTGTCTTAGTGGTGGAGGCTGTCTCTTGTCACCTGTGTCTCGGTGGTGGAGGCTGTCTCATATCACCTGTGTCTCGGTGGTGGAGGCTGTCTCTTGTCACCTGTGTCTCGGTGGTGGAGGCTGTCTCTTGTCACCTGTGTCTCGGTGGTGGAGGCTGTCTCTTGTCACCTGTGTTTCGGTGGTGGAGGCTGTCTCATGTCACCTGTGTCTCGGTGGTGGAGGCTGTCTCTTGTCACCTGTATCTCAGTGGTGGAGGCTGTCTCATGTCACCTGTGTCTCGGTGGTGGAGGCTGTCTCATGTCACCTGTGTCTCGGTGGTGGAGGCTGTCTCTTGTCACCTGTATCTCAGTGGTGGAGGCTGTCTCATGTCACCTGTGTCTCGATGGTGGAGGCTGTCTCATGTCACCTGTGTCTCGGTGGTGGAGGCTGTCTCTTGTCACCTGTGTCTCGGTGGTGGAGGCTGTCTCTTGTCACCTAGGTCTCAGTGGTGGAGGCTGTCTCTTGTCACCTGTGTCTCGGTGGTGGAGGCTGTCTCTTGTCACCTGTGTCTCGGTGGTGGAGGCTGTCTCTTGTCACCTGTGTCTCGGTGGTGGAGGCTATCTCTTGTCACCTGTGTCTCGGTGGTGGAGGCTGTCTCTTGTCACCTGGGTCTCAGTGGTGGAGGCTGTCTCTTGTCACCTGTGTCTCGGTGGTGGAGGCTGTCTCTTGTCACCTGTGTCTCGGTGGTGGAGGCTGTCTCTTGTCACCTGTATCTCAGTGGTGGAGGCTGTCTTATGTTACCTGTGTCATGGTGGTGGAGGCTGTCTTATGTTACCTGTGTCTTAGTGGTGGAGGCTGTCTCTTGTCACCTGTGTCTCGGTGGTGGAGGCTGTCTCATATCACCTGTGTCTCGGTGGTGGAGGCTGTCTCTTGTCACCTGTGTCTCGGTGGTGGAGGCTGTCTCTTGTCACCTGTGTCTCGGTGGTGGAGGCTGTCTCTTGTCACCTGTGTCTCGGTGGTGGAGGCTGTCTCTTGTCACCTGTGTCTCGGTGGTGGAGGCTGTCTCTTGTCACCTGTGTTTCGGTGGTGGAGGCTGTCTCATGTCACCTGTGTCTGGGTGGTGGAGGCTGTCTCATGTTACCTGTGTCTTGGTGGTGGAGGCTGTCTCTTGTCACCTGTGTCTCGGTGGTGGAGGCTGTCTCATATCACCTGTGTCTTGGTGGTGGAGGCTGTCTCTTGTCACCTGTGTGTGGGTGGTGGAGGCTGTCTCTTGTCACCTGTGTCTGGGTGGTGGAGGCTGTCTCATGTCACCTGTGTCTGGGTGGTGGAGGCTGTCTCTTGTCACCTGTGTCTGGGTGGTGGAGGCTGTCTCATGTCACCTGTGTCTGGGTGGTGGAAGCTGTCTCTTGTCACCTGTGTCTGGGTGGTGGAGGCTGTCTCATATCACCTGTGTCTCGGTGGTGGAGGCTGTTTCTTGTCACCTGTGTCTCGGTGGTGGAGGCTGTCTCATATCACCTGTGTCTTGGTGGTGGAGGCTGTCTCTTGTCACCTGTGTGTGGGTGGTGGAGGCTGTCTCTTGTCACCTGTGTCTGGGTGGTGGAGGCTGTCTCATGTCACCTGTGTCTGGGTGGTGGAGGCTGTCTCTTGTCACCTGTGTCTGGGTGGTGGAGGCTGTCTCATGTCACCTGTGTCTGGGTGGTGGAGGCTGTTTCATGTCACCTGTGTCTGGGTGGTGGAGGCTGTCTCTTGTCATCTGTGTCTGGGTGGTGGAGGCTGTCTCTTGTCACCTGTGTCTGGGTGGTGGAGGCTGTCTCTTGTCACCTGTGTCTGGGTGGTGGAGGCTGTCTCATGTCACCTGTGTCTGGGTGGCTGTCTCTTGGAATGTACCAATCCTTTAATTGAACGGGGGCCACTCACTTAAAGGGACACTGCACTAAATAAGAAAAACAAATAATATATAAGAACAGTAATTACTACATTTATACTGTGATAAAATATTGAATTTCCATATTTATGTTATAGATCCTACAAGCAGGAATTAATGCAGTCTCCGCCCACTTGTCACTTTATGGCTGCTGAAAAACAGTCCAAAGCAAACCCCACACTACAGCGGATGTAGCAGAAGCCGCTCTCTATTCTATTACTTTTTGAGGTTGCATTGATTGCGCATTTATGAAAGCAGTGAATGTGTCTCCAGTGACATTGTAAACCAGCCCTGACAGAGTCAGCTCTGCTACATGTAACGTCACCGCCACCTTCTGAGCAGGGAGAGGCGCTCGCCCTTTGTCCGAAATCCGATCCTCCGTCTGTGTATTTACTCCCCATCTAGAGCCAAAGCAAACCCGGAATAATTCAGTGCAATAACGAGTCCGCGTGACGTCTGCAGTTATCAGGAATTAAGGAGAATCAGTCACATAACACAAGCGACGTATTCTGAGACCGGGGCACGAGGTGAACGGTGCCTCATGCCTCGTTAGTAATATCCAGGTCACAGTTAGGATTCCTGTGTCATATAAGATGAGAATCAGGGGCTGCACCAAAAAGAGATAGATAGATAGATAGATAATAGATAGATAGATAATAGATAGATAGAAGGACGGACAGATGGACAGATGGACAGATAATAGACAGATGGGATTGTCATGTACACAGGGCGCCTTCTGGAGGGGTTTCCTCTGATTTTCCCGCGTCTCTCTGTTTGCAGTCAGATTTTTTCCACAGTTGAACTTTTGCTTCTGAACTTCATTTCTTCATGTGAGATATTCTGTATCCGCGCTGTGGACATGACACACGGACACGGATATAACGATGATGTTCTGTGCACATGACACGCGGACACGGATATAATGAGGATGTGCTGGCCTGTGTATTGCCCCAGCGCTGATGTCATGTCAGCAGAATCCTGTATATACACTTGCTCCTAATCCCTCGCCTGTACCAGACCCCGGCGGAAACGAGCAGCAGCGGCCGGAGAAATATCTCCATTTCTAGAAATAGCTTCACTATGTCTGCAGCGCATTCCCCGTTCTCCACCCTTCTGTGATCTGCACTGATTTCTTCATATATCTTTGTAGTAGTCAGAGCTCCAAATTCTGTACATGGACTTTACAGGATACAATTCTGCTTTTCTGCAGTCACCACTAGGGGGAGCTCAGGCGCTTACTACATTGAGCTGAATAATCACACAGTGAGCTCCCCCTAGTGGTGGCTGCGCAAAGACCGAGGTTTTATCACAGTTACTACCTCGTTCATATTTAAATTTTTACAATTGCTTTTGAAGATTTTGAATTTCAAAAAGTTTCTTCCCAAGCCACCCACTGTGCAGATCGACCTTCACTAATCTAAGAAAATAATTTGTGAATCCATTGGCCCATTAATATTCCTGGAGCTGGCAAACATCCGGTCCAGTGGGGTCAGCCAATCAGGTGATAGCTCAGCTCCCAAAACATCTACAAAAGTGTAAAATGCATAAATGATGTAAAACATATCTAAAATGTGTATAAAAATATGTAAAAATATATTTAAAAAATAACTGATCTAAGTATATATAATTAATAATTAAAGGGATTGTCCCACAAAAATTCTACAGTTTTCATACCAGCCCCTGCATCTGATTACTTGTGTTACTGCATATAATAAAAAATGTATTATCGCTACTGAGTTCTGAAATCCATCTGTAGAGCACCACCTGCTGTTCGCCCTATAGACGGAAGCACTTGCTCAATTCCATCCTTCAACTGCCACCAGCTGCAGCAGAGAGGACACGCCCTCTGAGAAAGGGCACGCCCCCTAAACTGACAGATTGAAATAAATCTAGCAGGGCAGGGTCTAGCTTTGTTAGAAAGAGATTCTCTCATACTATATAATGTCTGATTTTATTTTGGGATAACCATTTTAATGAAAATAAATAAATATATATATATTTTATGCAACAAAATACCTAAAATGTAAAAATGAAATATATTTAAAACAAATTGCATATATCTGTATATAAAAATAATGTGGACTTGGGTGTATAATCTTACACTACACCTGGTGCAGGTTCGATGCACCTTTTCAGAGTCTGATGATGACTCCTCATCTCCTCTGCGCTGATCTAGGAGGATCTGAAGGGCGTCGCGTCCTCACCTTGCTGGCCACAGCCTCCAGTCGGTGTAATTCGGCAGTGACCTCCAGGGCTGATGGTTTCATTCTGGATTAATAACGTATTTGTCTCTTAATGACTTTCCTGCCGGCGACGGCTTCATTTATTTCTTATGAAGCTGTGATTATTAGGATATTAGGAAACTTTGTAGCAAATTGTAAATGAATAGTTCAGCCCTTGGTGACAAACACAGTGGTTTGTCAAAACCTGATTATTAGATGGAGACTAAAGGGAGAATTGGCGAATCCAGGAGCTCCGTCTTCTCCGTTATCGGTTTGGGCTTTGAATCGATGAAAAAAGTATGAATTAGGGCTAAAGAATTGATTGTAAGAAGATAAAAGCTTAGATCTGTCATATGTTCCTCCTATGTTCCTCACGCTGAAGACATGGCCTCAGTTATTGCTTTCCTCACTTTAGCAGGTGGCATTTGTCATGTAGAGAAAGTTAATACAAGGCACTTACTAATGTATTGGGATTGTCCATGTTGCCTCCTTTGCTGGCTGGATTAATTTTTCCATCACATTATACACTGCTCGTTTCCATGGTTACGACCACCCTGCAATCCACCAGTGGTGGTCATGCTTTCACACTATAGAATTTTTTTTCCCATAGTGTGCAAGCATGACCACCGCCGATGGATTCCAGGGTTGTCATAAATGTGTATAATGTGGTGGAAAAATGAATCCAGCCAACAAAGGAGGCAACATGGAGAATCACAATGCATTAGTAAGTGTCTTGTATTAACTTTCTCTACACAGTAAATATCATTCGCTGAAGAGACACAACCCCTTTAAAGGGGTTTCCATTTTTCCATCCTATAACATTTTATGTAATTTTGTACCTTGTTTTTGCTCCTCTCTCCCGCTCTACGCTGAGGTCACATGACCACATCCATGCCGCTCTTATTTATGTCCTGTGTTGTTATATCCATGGGCGGGGCAGTAATAGGGAAGTGTCTATGAAATTATCCGGGTGGGAGGAGCTATAAGCCAGCTGGGCGTGGTTAGGAGCGGTGCTGGAGCTATGGCACAGAAAGGAGAAGTGCATCATGGGTTTGGTTGGAAAAAGCAACAGGAAGTTCTACCTACAGGATGGATCAAACCAGGGGAGATTGGTTTATATGGTGAAAAGGGGTCAGGATTAGGGTTGAGCGAACCGGAACTACAAAGTTCGGGTTCGTACCAAACTCTGCGAGTTCGGGTACCCAGACCCGAACCCGGACTTTTTCACTGAAGTTCGGGTTTGGTGTTTGGGTGATTTTGATATTTTAAAACAGAATGCTAAATAAAAGGGCCAACGAGGGGTTAAAAATAATTAAAAAAAACCTCACCTCATCCACTTCATCGCGCAGCCGGTATCCTCTTCTATCTGCAGGACCTGCAAAAGGACCTGCAGTGACATCATCACAGGTCCCTTTTGCAGGTTCTGCAGAAAGAAGAGAATACCAGCTGCGCGATCAAGTGGATGAGGTGAGTTTTTTTAAATTATTTTTAACCCCTCAATGGCCATTTTATTTAGCATTCTGTTTTAAGAACGCTATTATTTTCCGTTATAACCATGTTGTAAAGGAAAATAAATAAAGTCGTTTGGGCGCCCATTGACTTTAAAGGGGTCCGGGTTCGGGGTCAAGTTCAGGTCCCGAACCCGAACTTTGACCTGAAGTTCCTCGGGTTTGCTGATCCCTAGTCAGGACAGTTCAAACTGAAAATAAGGATGGTAAAACCAATAGTAATATCCACCCCTTGTCTAAAGCCTCACCTGAAGCTCCTAGGCACCAACACAAAGTCTATAAGAGGGTTCCCACCTACCGTGTGCCATTTATAATACTAGTCTGTAGATTAGGGGCCTTTATATCCCTTCATGGACCAAGACCAGAGTGTGACTGCTACCTACACATGCTCTATGGCTACGGCCCATGTCCTCTGAGTCTTTGGTTCCTTATTAAACTCATGAGACAACTCTTAGGTCTTCATTAGAACCCAAGGCTCACCTTCTGCTTCTTAGGTTCCTAACTACAAATACAATTCTTCTCCTGCTACATTTCCCGGGTTAGTACCTAGAATGTTTGAGACTGTAATTACTAGCGATGGCAAGCCCTTACAAAGGACATTTCTTCACACACTGCCCCCTGAGATGTTTCTCCAGATTCCTGGCGTCTTCAAGGGTATATGGGGAGTGAACCAGTATATATCCCTGAAGACACCAGGATCTTCTCTAAACTCAAGACTTCCTTACGCTTCTTCTATTATTCACTAAACTTCTTCAAGGGGTTGCTAGCTTTTGTAATATTGATGACCAATCCTCAGGATAGGTCATTAAGATCACATCGGCAGTGGTCCAACTGCCGGCACCCCCACCAGTCAGCTATTTGGAGAAAATGTAGCGTTCGTAGGAGCTCTGTGTTCTCTTTTCTATTTACCTGCCCGCCATTGACATTGCAGTGGTCGGCGGTTGTAATTACTTCTCAGCTGTCCCCATTCACATCTATGGGATGACTCCATCCAATTCACATAAATAGGAAGAAGCTGTCCCATTGAAGTGAATGGTATGGAGGAAGTTGTAATTACACCGGCTCAACACTGCAATGTCGACAGCAAGCAGGTAAACAGAAAAGAGAGCAGTGCGCTCCCTTGGAACAGCTGATCGGTGGGGGTGCTGGGTTTCAAACCCCTCCATGATCTGATATTGATCACTTCTCAAGAGTACAACCCCTTTAAGGCTTTCCTACTTCTTAAGTTCTTCACAATACTCAAGGTTTAACTCCTGCTTATTGGGTTCTTATTTAAACTCAAGGTTTACTCCCAGTTCTTAGGTTCTTCACTAAACCCGAGCCTTACCTCCTACTCTTTGGTTCTTCACTATTCTCATGACTTACCACTTACTTCTTGAGCAAGGTAAAATCCAACTTGATCGGTTGTTCACTAAACTCAAGCTCTGTCTTCTGCTTCTTGGTTTCTTCACTAAATCAAATGCTTACCAGTATTTCTGTGTTCTTCACTAAATTGAAGGCTTTCCTTCTACTTCTTGGGTTCTTCACTAATTCCATGGTTTAACTCCTACTTCTTAGGTTCTTCACTAATTCCATGGTTTAACTCCTACTTCTTAGGTTCTTTACTTATTCCATGGTTTAACTCCTACTTTTTGGGTTCTTCACTAATTCCATGGTTTAACTCCTACTTCTTAGGTTCTTCACTAATTCCATGGTTTAACTCCTACTTCTAAGGTTCTTTACTTATTCCATGGTTTAACTCCTACTTTTTGGGTTCTTCACTAATTCCACGGTTTAACTCCTACTTCTTGGGTTCTTCTCTAAACTCAAGGCTTTCTCCCAGTTCTTAGGATCTTTGCTAAACCTGAGTTTGGTTCTTCGCTAATCTCATAATCTACCACCTATTTCTTAAACAAGGCAAAAATCCAACTTTTTTGGGTTCTTCACCAAACTCAAGGCTTACCTTCTACCTTTTGGGTTCTACATTAAACCTAAGGTTTGCCTTCTACTTTACTTTGGGTTCTTTACTAAACTCAATGCTTAACCCTACATTTTCAGTTCCTCAACTGAATCTTGGGCTGCCTACTTCTACACACTATGAAACTATTTTGTAGAGAAGTTTTTGACCTGCCTGACCTCGATATGCCCTAAACAAAGAGACCTCCTGCCAATTTAATGATAGATCTTGATTGCATTCTCCCCAGCATATTCCTCAGCACTTATTGCCTCCTGTATCTGCTATCAGAACCTTAATTGCTACAGTCCCAGTGGAAAGTCTCTTGTGGTTTGGGGTGAAATTGTTAATTGCTTCAGCTAAAGATATTGGTGCAAATGTTGCCTTGTTCATAAAATAAATGAATAAATTATCTCCGTAACAAAAAAATCAACAAACAATAATTCAAGACAACTGGATTATGTGACTGTAATGGAATTAAGTCACGCTCTTATAAACAGCAAGTTGCAGAGTTCTTAAAAAATGTCTTTCTCTCCTGCGTGCATAATTGCTGAAGAAATGATGTCATTGTTATTATTTATTTAGGGCAGATTACATTCTACACGGATGCACAACGGGATCATACATAAAACATCAGGCACAATGGAGGGGAGGCTGCCACAAGGAGCATCCGGGATACGGCAGAGGGTTTGAACCTGCTCCAGAACGGTTGCAGACAGTCCCAGATCGCTCCTGTCTAGCCATTAGTGATGTCATCTCTAATTATGGCTGACGTAAGATGGACAGATACAATATGGCAATAAAGCAGCCATCTTTAAAGACAATGTCTGCTTCGAAGAATGGCCCTCAAGTATAGCAAACGGGGTAAATTTGAAGGCCCATCTACGAGGACAGTCCGCAAAATTAAACTGCAAGGTCACCTGCTGGCACGGGTTCAGTTCTCCTACAGCGCCTCCACAGGAGACATGAGGCATTACGCAGTGGCCATTGAAATCATTGAGTCATCATCAGTGTGTTGCATGGGCATGCTGGGTCCTCCAGAGCGAGAGGTCCTCTATGTGGCAATATGAAGTATGTAACAGACTCCACAGTGCTTGTCCTACAGTAGTCACATGAGACGCAGAGGTTGCAGTTGCAATTGTTGGAACCCATAGGTGCTATATGTAGATGGTGCAGAATTATAAAAAACAAGGTACCATTGAGCAGACAGATCATCGTGCCGCTCAGAGCTCTCTAATCAAAAATATTACCTCATTTCTCATAAAGGATTTCACTAAGAATTCTCAAAACATCTGTTTTCCTAGATTTCTGACTGTGGAGGCCATTTTTGTAAAGAAATGTGAAGTATGAGACGTGTTTATCAAATGAAAACAAGGAACTGATGGCAATGTTACATGCAATTAATGCAAAGAGAACCTAATTATCTTATTAATATGCACACAAGACACCTCATCTCTATGAGTAGTTTTCAGGCAAATTACTTATGTTTACTACTTAGCATCTTATGCCATCCATACGTTATAAGGTCAGGTGCACTCTGGAGATAAAATAGCAAGTGGGATTTTAATGGTGCAGTCACTGTGTACATACATTACTCATCCTGTACTGATCCTGAGTTACATTCTGTATTATACCCCAGAGCTGCACTCACTATTCTGCTGGTGCAGTTACTGTGTACATACATTACTGATCCTGTACTGATCCTGAGTTACATCCTGTATTATACTCCAGAGCTGCACTCACTATTCTGCTTGTAGAGTCACTGTGTACATACATTACTTATCCTGTACTGATCCTGAGTTACATCCTGTATTATACTCCAGAGCTGCACTCACTATTCTGCTGGTGCAGTCACTGTGTACATACATTACATTACTTATCCTGTACTGATCCTCAGTTACATCCTGTATTATACTCCAGAGCTGCACTCACTATTCTGCTGGTGCAGTCACTGTGTACATACATTACTTATCCTGTACTGATCCAGAGTTACATCCTGTATTATACTCCAGAGCTGCACTCACTATTCTGCTGGTGCAGTCACTGTGTACATACATTACTTATCCTGTACTGATCCTGAGTTACATCCTGTATTATACTCCAGAGCTGCACTCACTATTCCACTGGTGCAGTCACTGTGTACATACATTACTTATCCTGTACTGATCTGGAGTTACATCCTGTATTATACTCCAGAGCTGCACTCACTATTCTGCTGGTGCAGTCACTGTGTACATACATTACTTATCCTGTACTGATCCTGAGTTACATCCTGTATTATACCCCAGAGCTGCACTCACTATTCTGCTGGTGCAGTCACTGTGTACATACATTACTTATCCTGTACTAATCCTGAGTTACATCCTGTATTATACTCCAGAGCTGCAATCACTATTCTGCTGGTGCAGTCACTGTGTACATACATTACTTATCCTGTACTGATCCTGAGTTACATCCTGTATTATACTCCAGAGCTGCACTCACTATTCTGCTGGTGGAGTCACTGATCCTGAGTTACATCCTGTATTATCCTCCAGAGCTGCACTCACTATTCTGCTGGTGCAGTCACTGTGTACATACATTACTTATCCTGTACTGATCCTGAGTTACATCCTGTATTATCCTCCAGAGCTGCACTCACTATTCTGCTGGTGGAGTCACTGATCCTGAGTTACATCCTGTATTATACTCCAGAGCTGCACTCACTATTCTGCTGGTGCAGTCACTGTGTACATACATTACTTATCCTGTACTAATCCTGAGTTACATCCTGTGTTATCCTCCAGAGCTGCACTTACTATTATGCTGGTGGAGTCACTGATCCTGAGTTACATCCTGTATTATACTCCAGAGCTGCACTCACTATTCTGCTGGTGCAGTCACTGTGTACATACATTACTTATCCTGTACTGATCCTGAGTTACATCCTGTATTATACTCCAGAGCTGCACTCACTATTCTGCTGGTGGAGTCACTGTGTACATACATTACTTATCCTGTACTGATCCTGAGTTACACCCTGTATTATACTCCAGAGCTGTACTCACTATTCTGCTGGTGCAGTCACTGTGTACATACATTACATTACTTATCCTGTACTGATCCTGAGTTACATCCTGTATTATACTCCAGAGCTGCACTCTCTATTCTGCTGGTGCAGTCACTGTGTACATACATTACTTATCCTGTACTGATCCTGAGTAACATCCTGTATTATATTCCAGAGCTGCACTCACTATTCTGCTGGTGCAGTCACTGTGTACATACATTACTTATCCTGTACTGATCCGGAGTTACATCCTGTATTATACTTCAGAGCTGCACTCACTATTCTGCTGGTGGAGTCACTGTGTACATACATTACTTATCCTGTACTGATCCTGAGTTACATCCTGTATTATACTCCAGAGCTGCACTCACTATTCTGCTGGTGGACTCACTGTGTACATACATTACATTACTTTTCCTGTACTGATCCTGAGTTACATCCTGTATTATACTCCAGAGCTGCGCTCACTATTCTGCTGGTGCAGTCACTGTGTACATACATTACTTATCCTGTACTGATCCTGAGTTACATCCTGTATTATACCCCAGAGCTGCACTCACTATTCTGCTGGTGCAGTCACTGTGTACATACATTACTTATCCTGTACTGATCCTGAGTTACATCCTGTATTATACTCCAGAGCTGCACTCACTATTCTGCTGGTGCACTCACTGTGTACATACATTACTTATCCTGTACTGATCCTGAGTTACATCCTGTATTATACTCCAGAGCTGCACTCACTATTCTGCTGGTGCAGTCACTGTGTACATACATTACTTATTCTGTACTGATCCTGAGTTACATCCTGTATAATACTCCAGAGCTGCACTCACTATTCCGCTGGTGCAGTCACTGTGTACATACATTACTTATCCTGTACTGATCCTGAGTTACATCCTGTATTATACTCCAGAGCTGCACTCACTATTCTGCTGGTGCAGTCACTGTGTACATACATTACTTATCCTGTACTGATCCGGAGTTACATCCTGTATTATACTTCAGAGCTGCACTCACTATTCTGCTGGTGGAGTCACTGTGTACATACATTACTTATCCTGTACTGATCCTGAGTTACATCCTGTATTATACTCCAGAGCTGCACTCACTATTCTGCTGGTGGACTCACTGTGTACATACATTACATTACTTTTCCTGTACTGATCCTGAGTTACATCCTGTATTATACTCCAGAGCTGCGCTCACTATTCTGCTGGTGCAGTCACTGTGTACATACATTACTTATCCTGTACTGATCCTGAGTTACATCCTGTATTATACCCCAGAGCTGCACTCACTATTCTGCTGGTGCAGTCACTGTGTACATACATTACTTATCCTGTACTGATCCTGAGTTACATCCTGTATTATACTCCAGAGCTGCACTCACTATTCTGCTGGTGCACTCACTGTGTACATACATTACTTATCCTGTACTGATCCTGAGTTACATCCTGTATTATACTCCAGAGCTGCACTCACTATTCTGCTGGTGCAGTCACTGTGTACATACATTACTTATCCTGTACTGATCCTGAGTTACATCCTGTATTATACTCCAGGGCTGCACTCACTATTCTGCTGGTGCAGTCACTGTGTACATACATTACTTATCCCGTACTGATCCTGAGTTACATCCTGTGTTATACTCCAGAGCTGCACTCACTATTCTGCTGGTGCAGTCACTGTGTACATACATTACTTATCCTGTACTGATCCTGAGTTACATCCTGTATTATACTCCAGAGCTGCACTCACTATTCTGCTGGTGCAGTCACTGTGTACATACATTACTTATCCTGTACTAATCCTGAGTTACATCCTGTATAATACTCCAGAGCTGCACTCACTATTCCGCTGGTGGAGTCACTGTGTCCATACATTACTTATCCTGTACTGATCCTGAGTTACATCCTGTATTATACTCCAGAGCTGCACTCACTATTCTGCTGGTGGAGTCATTGTGTACATGACATTACTTATCCTGTACTAATCCTGAGTTACATCCTGTATTATACCCCAGAGCTGCACTCACTATTCTGCTGCCTGCTAGCAAAAACTCAATTGGTGTCATTTACTATGAGATATACGCTAGTTTTCTGGCATATATCTGTCTCAAATTGTGGCACAAAGATTTTTTGTTTGGCAATCTTCAACTTTTCCGCGCTCGGCCCGGTCTGAAAAAAGGGTTCAGGGTGGGGGCGTGGAAGGGCCGGGCCAGCACGCCCATCTCATTTTTCTACCCCTGTTCTAAATCAAGGAATCTGGCGTAGATTTAGAATCGGCGTGGATGCACCAAAGTTAAGTAGAGACCGGCGCCTCACCATAACTTCAGCGGATCCACCACCAGCACAGGGGTTATTAAGACTTGCGTATATAATGCCGGTCTTAATAAATGACCCCAATGTGTTTTTGGTTGATCCACCCTACGCATAATGACCCCCGTTCGGTCACCCACCACTTGCTCTTCTACACGATGTCCATGATACTGCGCTGTAGGCAATGACACTGGGAGCTTCTCTTCTGCGAAATACGGCAGGAGTTTTTGAAGTCACGTTTTTCACGTAGATTGTTTGTGAAAATATCATATACAGTATTTGTGCCGCAGAGTCGTTAGCTAAATTCCAAATGTCAAGCTGATTTTGATCTTATCATTATCTTTTATTTATAAGTGCTGAGCGGGGATTAAAAAAAGGAAAAAATCACTCAGGAAGGTATTAACCGGATGGAAATCTGTAACATTTACATATCTCTCCCAGATATTGATTCTGGGGAAAATTACATTTTTTGAAGTTGACCGGAGCAGAGCGGGGACATTTGGCAGGAGGGCTCGCTTCTGACAGCAATCCACCTGAAATCCATAAACTTCCAGCAATTACAAACCCTTGAGTCGTCCTTTTCTATCAAGACTTCAGAACCACTAAATCTGGTGACAACCAGTGACCTTCCCGCAGATTATTGGGGATTTAGTAACTTAAAAAAAATAAAAAATTTGACCGAGTTTCAAGCATCAAGATTTTCTTGGGAAAAGTGTGTTTTTTGCCTTTTGTGACCAGTTAGAGATAAGATTTTATTTTTCCCATCAACTTTTTGAAACAGAAAATGAGTTTAGATTGTTCACTATGGAGAACCTGGGTATTTTACTCTCTGTATAACCCCCTCGGCCTTCAATGAACCCTCTTATCCAAATCCAAGGACAGCAACGACTTTGTGCCAAAAAAGCGTGCTGGATCCTTAATTAAAGGGATTTGTCCCAATAATATATTCAAAATGGCAGCACTGGTTTTGTAATGACCCCTAAATAAATCCTTGCTACAAAATAAAAGCAGGCTATACAATTGAGAAAAGCCCATCAATGGGACTTCAGTAGACGCTCCTTGTGGACATTAACAAATAGCCGAGTCCCTCAAATCTCCACCAAACCCCTAATCTCCAGAACTGAATTCTAGAGAGCTACCATTCTGGTGATGGAGGTGGGACTAAGGAAGCATAGCCTAAAAATACTTCCTGCAAATCCAAATTTCCCATCAGGGAACGGGTGGTTGGGACAGGAGTCTTCACTGTTGAGCGTCATGTCAATAGCTTGGAGTCATAGTGTTGCATTTCTATCCAACGGTCCCAAACAAAAGAACAGAGATTATCAAAAAGTGACCTTAGATGGGCAATTATGTGGATGTTTTTGAGCCAGTCAGTGGCAAGGTTTAAAGGTTCCCAGTGTTAGGTGGTAACGTTCTGCCTTTAGGATGATGTAAGTGGCCCAGTCTCAAAATTTTGGGCACTTTCATAGCACAAAATATTCAATATTTGCCCAAATTTTGCTAAAAATAAGGACCCTTGGTTTCAGAAACGAGTAGGCTAAGTTGATTTTCCTTCTGTCTGTTCTTTTTGTCCTTTGATGTTTTAAGGAAGTTTCAATAAAGAAGAAAAACTTTTAGAAATTTCCAAGAGACGGTTTCTGGCTTGCCCAGAAGACCCTTGTAGAAGCCATGAGATGTTTTCTCTGTTCTCCTCGCTCTACTTGCGCAACCCTTAGATAGATATTCCCCACTGTATCATTCCTCAGCATCTTCTGGCTGCTTTACCTGGCAAAATCTTCAGCTAAAAATCCAATTTGATTTAATGTCAATATTTCCCCATGACAGAAACTCGCAGAGTTTGCCAACATTTTGCAACTGAGATATGTGAAGCAAAATTCACACTGAGTTTGCAATTTATTTATTTATTTATATTTGAAGGATTTCGAAGCCAACGCTGGTGAATAGCAAACACGTTGAGCGGAGAGCCATCTTCACCGGCGCACAATGAAAACGGCTGAAGCAAACAGTTTGGAAATTATTCAAACTCTAGACCAAATATGAGAACAAGTATCTAGTAACGTGTGCTCAAAAATGTTCATCATCATTTTCCATAATTAAAAATCGTAGTCAATGGAATGTGCAGCACTAAGAATGGGTGAAATATTGCAGGCCGATGGGGTCAACTGACAAAATGAAGGACAGTTTTTGTTACAATGTGGTCAAGTTTTTATTTAATACTCAAAAATATCACCTTCCAAAAAACTGTATAAAGTCAGATTCTAGAAAGTTCAAATTGGGGAAAAATCATTTCATATCAACAGGCCAAAAGTGGATTGGGACCATTAGCACTTACTAAATAGATCTTCAAATGTCCATCATAAAGCAAAAAGGGAGTCTTGTCCCCCTCCCCCAATCCTTTAGAATAGGGTTTCTCCTGATGTTATAGAGTAATGGTCCTCATGACTCATTTTGCTTTTGCTTTATCGCCTAGAAGGTTCAAGATGGTAGATATAAAGCAAACTGTATTCCAACCCATTATGGGCATTTAGGAAAGGCAAGAAGTTGGCACAATGCTGAATCTGGGTGACAACCCTCGGGGAGTACTCATGGTCTTTACATTTTCTAAAAAAAATTCTAAACAAATTCTCTGTTTCATGCATCAATATTGTCTTGTTAGCCCTTGTTGTCAATTAGAGATCAACTTTTCCTCATCAACTTTTTGACACCAAAGATGAACTTTGATAGGTGACTATGGGCAACATGGATACTGTCACGGTGGTGTCTTAGTTGTTGTAGTTCGCCGTGACACGTCGGCTGTGCATGCAGTTGCCTGGGGCAACATGTTATGCATGTTTGTGCACTGCTCAGTTTATATTTGTTCCTTCCCAGTCTGGTGTGTGTGTGGTTAAGGTGTGGATCTAGGTGTGTCCTGGGTGTAGTCTCATTGCTCTACTTATTCTGGTGCAGTGAGCTTGAGGTCAGTGGTATTCCTGCCTTGGTTGGTGATGGAGCTTTGCTCCTGTCTGGATATTCCATCTGTCCAGTGTAAGAGCCACCTAGTTAGACATCAATGTCTCTCCTGTTTCTTCCCTTTGTTTTTATGTCCTCTTCCCATCCTCATCAGTTTTTTTGTTTGGTGTGGTTTATGTTCTAGGTGTGTTGTTATGTCTAGTTTTGTGTTCCATGTCTGGTCTGTTTGGTGTTTGTAGTCCAGCATGGTTGCTAGACATTTGCCGTGTTTGTCAGTGCCTTTTGTGAGAGGGCTCCTGGGTTCCCCTGAGGGGGAACTACAAGTCAGTGAGCAGCTCTGCCTTTTGCTGCCACGCATCCCATTTTGCATGGGGGTCCAGGTAGTTATTGGTGTTGGTGTTCTACCCTGTTGCTGCAGCAGGTAAGTGCTTGTTGTACCGGTGTTGTTGTATCACTGGGTTCTTGCCTGCCGAGACTGTTGCTGTTAACTGGCTTCCCCTATCTTTGCTGCCAGGCCTGTGGAGACTCCTGTTCGTCCGTGTTGTGAAAGAACAGGTGGTCTCTAGTTCCTGACCTTGATTTCAGGGATCATCAGGGCGACTTAGGGTCAGAGGTTCCTGTGTATGAACCCTCCTACCATCTGTGTTTGCTCATACGGTTAGCAGTCAGGGTTGCATTAGGAGGTGACCTGCTCCCTTTTCCTGGCATTCAGGACTAGTTTCTGTTCCCGCTTACTTTATGGTTCAGTGTGGAGTTTCCCTCCCACACTGAACCATGACAGATACCTCCCTAAACAACCCTCTCAGGCCTTAATGAATCCATTTTCCCAAACCCCTAGACAACTGTGACCATGCACTGGTTCAGTGATATTAGGGCATGGGTATATGGACCATGAAGGTTACTGATGTGGCTTAAATATGGCCTTTGAAGGTGGACCCAGCTCAATCAGTAGAGGAAGCCCACACAAGTCTCCATTTGGGAGGAGAAACCAGAACAGCATTTAATTATAATTTCTGCTAAAGGCCTCCTCCATGTACTGGACCATACCTACAACGCCCCTCTACTCCTTTATGCAGGTCCCCAGAAAACACCTAAAGGCTGCATTACATGTGATCCAGCAGGTGACTACCGGGAAGGAATCACCTGCTGGTCAGCGGAGGAGACCTCTGCTATTACATGCAATGATCTCCTCCACTATATGGGGAGGAGCAATCATTAATGTCAAGAAAAAGCAAAAAAAATCTGAGCTAAACGCATCCCCCCGACGACACCATGGAGTATTTTTTATTTATGTAAATAAAAGTTACATTTTATTTTAAACTCCAAGGAGCTGGACCTATTGAAAATTTGTTACCGAGATCGCTAATGTCATCACTCGTCCCCATGCTGTCCAGTTGTTTGCCGGCAGCAGATCTTGATTACACAGCACAATCTGCCGCTGGCAAACAATGATTTTTACACCTGTTGACAGATTGGGATTGCCCATTTGCTCGCTTCAGGTAATCGGCGGCAGTATTACACTGACGGATTATTGGTAAAGAGCATCACTACAAACGCTCATTAGCAATGATCTGGAAGACTATCTGTCAGTGTAATACAGCATTAGCAAAATCAGATTTCTTTGTAATTTTTTATATTTTGTAATTTAAAAAAACATATAATTTTTTAACATTTTGCCACATTACTAAACAGATCCCAGCGTTCTCTTCTTTTTCATGGATTTCTTTCTGAAACATGTCTGCCTTGGATTTATTTATATCCTGAATTTTTACCAGTCACCCCCGGCCCTTCTGGGATTTTCATTTTATGATGAAATTTCCCTTTATAGGAAAATGTTCAGACGCAAATGGCCGTCTGGCAAGTCAATGTCATAACTCATTCACTGTAGGGGAGATATGGGTTTCATGTCAGGATGGAGAGGCAAGGTGGCTGAATTATGGATCTCAATTATAGATCTGAGGATCAGTTAATTATGATGATTCACGGACTCCCTCACCGCCATTGCTATGTTCCATAACTCAAAACCATTTCCTCGTTTCATCCATGCAGTGATTATATATAATATTCCTCGGCCGTAAAACTCCAAGACATTGTAGATGCCGGCAGACCCCTGGACGTTTTCTGTCCGCGTCTCCTGCCCTGCAAGTGGCGAACAAAGAGATCCTAATCAATACCTGTAATAATGAGATTCTGAATATCTTAAGAAGCCGCTCGATTCAATTGTATCGCGCTTTTCTCTATTTTAATATAATTGAACTTTGTAACGCTTTAGATTAGGAATAATTACACTTTAGTTCTCTTTTTGTAGAACTTTATACTATGTGACTTTTTTGCTTAAAAACTGCCCTCGGGTTTATATCATGTCAGTGGGTGTCACTGCCAGTGTAGCCGCCACGGCAGTTACTATGGGGCCCAACAACCGGGGGGGCACGCCTCTATTCAGACATAAAGGAGGATGTTTACCGCTCCAAAAGTGGCGTAAAGGTGACTCAAGTCTTGACGCATGTCATATGGCAAAACTGGCGACTTTTCCCCATTCACACCATTTTTCCAAAGTAGAGAGAAAAGAGGAGAGACGTAGGTGAGGAGGCGGACGGGCCGGCAGGCGCAGCTCATTTAGCAGTTTCCACGCCAGTTTTTGGTGTTGAAAAGGGCTTCAATATACACCAGCAAAAGGGCAGGCATAGAGTCAAGTCTGCCGCCTCTGCATAACTATGGCGCATCCTCGGCAGCGCAGACCAGTGTGGAAAACGCCAGTCTTCATAAATGTCCCCCAAAGTGATGACAACGGGTGTTGGAAAATTGAATGTAGACACATTTTTACTATGAGGTACAATGACATCACATGTTCATTATAACTGCGTATGAGATAATGATTTTTTTTTCCTATGCTGTGATGTCACAATGAACATGTTATCCCTGTGCAATTATGTCATGGTGTGCATTATCCCTGTACTGTGACATCACTGTGTGTATTATCTCTGTACTGTGACATCACTGTGTGCATTATCCCTGTACTGTGACATCACTGTGTACATTATCCCTGTACTGTGACATCACTGTGTTTATTATCCCTGTACTGTGACATCACTGTGTGCATTATCCCTGTACTGTGACATCACTGTGTGCATTATCCCTGTACTGTGACATCACTGTGTTTATTATCCCTGTACTGTGACATCACTGTGTGCATTATCCCTGTACTGTGACATCACTGTGTGTATTATCTCTGTACTGTGACATCACTGTGTTTATTATCCCTGTACTGTGACATCACTGTGTGCATTATCCCTGTACTGTGACATCACTGTGTGCATTATCCCTGTACTGTGACATCACTGTGTTTATTATCCCTGTACTGTGACATCACTGTGTATATTATCCATGTACTCTGACATCACTGTGTTTATTATCCTGTACTCTGACATCACTGTGTTTATTATCCCTGTACTGTGACATCACTGTGTTTATTATCCCTGTACTGTGACATCACTGTGTGTATTATCCCTGTACTGTGACATCACTGTGTGCATTATCCCTGTACTGTGACATCACTGTGTGTATTATCCCTGTACTGTGACATCACTGTGTGCATTATCCCTGTACTGTGACATCACTGTGTGCATTATCCCTGTACTGTGACATCACTGTGTGCATTATCTCTGTACTGTGACATCACTGTGTGTATTATCTCTGTACTGTGACATCACTGTGTGCATTATCCCTGTACTGTGACACCACTGTGTGTATTATCCCTGTACTGTGACATCACTGTGTGCATTATCCCTGTACTGTGACATCACTGTGTTTATTATCTCTGTTCTGTGACATCACTGTATGCATTATCTCTGTACTGTGACATCACTGTGTGCATTATACCTGTGCTGTGACGTCACTGTGTGTATTATCTCTGTACTGTGACATCACTGTGTGCATTATCTCTGTACTGTGACATCACTGTGTGTATTATCCCTGTACTGTGACATCACTGTGTGTATTATCCCTGTACTGTGACATCACTGTGTGTATTATCCCTGTACTGTGACATCACTGTGTGTATTATCCCTGTACTCTGACATCACTGTGTTTATTATCTCTGTACTGTGACATCACTGTGTTTATTATCTCTGTGCTGTGACCTCACTGTGTTTATTATCCCTGTACTGTGACATCACTGTGTTTATTATCCCTGTACTGTGACATCACTGTGTTTATTATCTCTGTACTGTGACATCACTGTGTGTATTATCTCTGTACTGTGACATCACTGTGTGTATTATCTCTGTACTGTGACATCACTGTGTGTATTATCCCTGTACTGTGACATCACTGTGTGTATTATCCCTGTACTGTGACATCACTGTGTTTATTATCTCTGTACTGTGACATCACTGTGTTTATTATCCCTGTACTGTGACATCACTGTATGCATTATCTCTGTACTGTGACATCACTGTGTGTATTATCTCTGTACTGTGACATCACTGTGTTTATTATCTCTGTACTGTGACATCACTGTGTGTATTATCTCTGTACTGTGACATCACTGTGTGTATTATCTCTGTACTGTGACATCACTGTGTGTATTATCTCTGTACTGTGACATCACTGTGTTTATTATCCCTGTACTGTGACATCACTGTGTTTATTATCTCTGTACTGTGACATCACTGTGTGCATTATCTCTGTACTGTGACATCACTGTGTGCATTATCCCTGTACTGTGACCTCACTGTGTGTATTATCTATGTACTGTGACATCACTGTGTGCATTATCCCTGTACTGTGACATCACTGTGTGTATTATCCCTGTACTGTGACATCACTGTGTTTATTATCCCTGTACTGTGACATCACTGTGTTTATTATCCCTGTACTGTGACATCACTGTGTTTATTATCCCTGTACTGTGACATCACTGTGTGCATTATCCCTGTACTGTGACATCACTGTGTGTATTATGTCTGCTCCTGTACTTGCTGACTGTGGTCATGGCGGAGTAGGGCCCCATTCCATGACATAAAGGTGTTGTCCAGGATTTTACTATTCATTGCCTATCCTCAGCCATCATTAGTAAGATCTCTTTAAAGGGGTTATCCGGTAAATATATCATTTCTAATACCTGCTGTGCTGATTGGATCTTACTTACCTGCTCCCCGCTGCTCCAGTCCTTTGTGCTGGCTCCCGCGTCTCCATCTTCTGGTTCAGGGTTTGTTCTCCTCCTTCACCGGACCCTTTCTAACCTACCTCCATTCAGATTTTTGCAGGTTGTCACTTGGAATCTGTCATCCTTGCACTGACAACCCCCTCATAGGACTGTCATAGACTAGATAAGAGCTAATACTCAGACGGGTCTTCTTCTGTATATATATATTTAGAATAAAAATTCTGTCGAGCTCCTGGGTTTCAATGAAAAAAATCTAAAACATCCCCTCATTCTATGTCTTTGTCACAAGGGCCATGGCCCATGTGAAACAGCTTTTTCTGTACCCCAATACCAATGTGCCCTTCCTTACCTTTGCTCAACATATCCCAGGACAGCTGGCACAAGATGACTAGCATTTTAAAAAAAGACTGGTTTGGTGATATTTTGTCAGGAGATGTTCATCCTATCTGTGTCTACATGTGGCCACCCAGTGGTTGTGTTATGAACTGCAGGCTTCTTTGCAAAAATTTTGCAAGAACTTCATCATAGGTGGACACATCTGTAGCTATGCCTTGATACCATCACTGAAGATCAGAAGGTCTCCTGAAGAAGGGTTATTGGCACGTGGTACCTCGTCAAACCCTATGCCCTCTGCTACATTTAGCACTGATTGGAGAACTGAGTGGTTATCAGATGAGGTTCCTTGCACCTTGTGCACTAATCCAAGTACTCACAGGAAATATAAAACCATGGATCCAATTAGAAGAGGGGGCGAGGAGCGAAGAAAGAGCAGGGAATGACTCCCTATTGGCAAAGGTGAAAGAAATCCTAAATCTGCCTTATATGTAATCATTAGACTGAGCGTTGTACCAGGCCGGTGTAATTGGGTGTATCGCTCAGCATCACATGGATGCGTTTCTCCAAAGCATGTCCACAATGGTGAAGGTCGGTGATTGATTTGTGTCTGTTACATTACACAAAGCTCACATAGAAATCTACGGCGTCGCTTGTTTCGCCGTCGTTGACCAACCACTTTTTGTACGTTTTCTGCCCTTTGAAATGTTACTATAACATATTGTTTTCGAGTAAATACAAGAGCTGAAACGAAGCCGTAACATTTTCCCGGCTCGGCGGCTCGATCTGCTTTATCTACCTTTGTGGTGAACACAAAAGCACAATAATGAGATCATACAACCAACGTAACGGATCTAATTAGCCGGAGGAGATCTGCATTGTGGTAACCTGAAAGCTATCCTAATGGACTAGACGGGGCCCCATTTATTTCAAGGGGATCAAAGGTAACAATGTTTCATATCCATTATCATAGTATGAATTTATATTGTTACTGTGTTATTCTAGTCGTTGTATACCGCCCTGTATGTCCCGCAGAAATGAATGGAAACTGTGAAAGGAGGAGCTTAGGTAGCTAGTGATTGGGATTAAATTAAAGGGATTGTCCAGCCAACTAAACCAGATTGGGATGGTGTAAAATAATAAAAGAAGTCCTACTCACTGTAACAGCGGTTGGTGTCTGCCGATGTGCCCCTGCTTACTGCCACCGTCCCAGGCTCAATGTTCAGCCGTAAATCCGCTCCACAGTTTCCTTTTAGCCCAGGGCACAGCATGCTTTTAGCTTGTCCTTAAGAGCCGGCTCGCGGCACCTATTTAAGCGGTCCAGTCCCATTCCCAGGTGCCTAAGCATCAAGGTCCTTGTGTCCTGCAAAAGTTGCTCTTCTTGTGTTCCCATGCTTTTCTTTCTGGCTTCGCTACCTGTCTGATCCATGCCTACTTACCTTGACTCTCCTGTTGCCGACCTGTGCCACCTGCCCTGACTTTTTGCTTGCTGACCTTGCCCCTGCCTCAGCCTTCGGTCCTGCACTGTTGCTCCTAGTTATGACTCGGCCTGCTGACTACGTCTGTACCTCTGGTACCTTGGTCAGATATCTCCTGGTCTGTCTGGACTAGTTGCCTCATGTGCCAGTCCTCTTCAAGAGGTAGCGACCTGGTGTTCCCCTCAGGAAAGTCTATCCCCACCATCAGGTGTACTGTGAAGAACGAGGGGTTCACTTAGACAACGCCCTTAGAGGAGTTTGGTCACGTTGCACAGTGGGTTCACACTCACTTTACCAGTCTCCTTCCATTCCCATCCCAATTCTTCCATTTCCAGTTTCTGTATCCTGATCTTCAACGATGCAACCATCACAGACATGTGACTGCTGCAGCCAATCACTTGAACCTGACCATTGTTGACAGGTCACCGCTACAACCAGTGATTGGCTGAAGTGGTCACATGTGCATGTTGAGACGTCATTACCAGAACAGGAACCGGTGAACCAGGTAACACCAGAACAGGAGCAGAGGGGATCGATAGAGAGTATGATTTATTTTCATTATTTTATAACATTCCGACTAATGGACAACCCCTTTAAATATATGTCGGCTGAACCCACTAGTTTCACCGGAACATCCGACCATCAACCAACCCAAGCCCTGATAATCTAATTTCCCAAAATGTGATCAGGAATATATGTCTCTGGTCCAGGGTATATTTTAGGCAAAAACTTGACCCCCTAATTAACAAGGATAGCAACAGCGCCACCTGCAGGCCATAAATATAGCTGTGCAATAACAGAGGAGCACGGTCGTGCATTTAAAATAAATAGACATTTTCTCTTCTACAGCGTCCTAACAAATGGAGTCGTTCTAATTGAGTCCCTTAAAATGCCCCCCTTGTAATAAGAGCTCCTTTCATCTTAGTAGGTAAGCAAAAGCAATCATATAGGCACTCATGGCACAGACGCATGGCCGCGGCCACGGTACCGAGTTTTGATTATGTTCTCTAAATCAATGTACAAATCTTAAGTAGATAATGACTTGAGATGAAACGCTTCTGTTCTCATACACATTCCTATTTGTCTTATTCTTGTTATAAATTCATAAAATCATGGCTCAACTCCCCAAGGCCGGCCGGCAAATAATTCACACATGGACGCTGAAATTATGAATCATTTAAAGTTAGAATCCACAAAATAAGGGGTAAAAAAAGTTCCAAAAAGATACAAAATGAAAACATTCCTTTTCCTGTTTCCTTGTTTGTTTCTTGAGAAAAATAAAAAAAATAATAAGTATAAATAAATAAATAAAAATATAATAAGTATACATAAATGATAATTAGAAAGTAATAAATACAACATTATGATTGAATTAAATTTAATAAAATATATAATATAATATAATATAATAAAAACATAAATACTGTATATTGCTAGAAAATATCATAAGAAAATGTATTAAACTTATGGATGATGACATGAATCAATAAACACATTATTTATACTTATTATTTTTTTATTATAAATACGTCGTATAAATAAACACTAATTAAAAAGCAATAAATGCAAAATTATAATTGAATTAATATAAAAAAATATATAATTAAATATACCACATAATAAAAATATAAATACTGTATGTTACTAGAAAAAGATATTAAGAAATTATATTAAATATATGGATGATGAATTAATGAACACATTATTTATACTTATAATTTTTTTGTTAATTATAAACACTAATTAAAAAGCAATAAATACAAAATCATAATTGAATTAATATAAAAAAATATAGTAAAATATACAACATAATAAAAAAGATAAATACTGTGTATATATATATATATATATATATATAAAATGACATAAGTAACATCAATTAATACATTATAATAAAATAAATAAATAAGTTGATATAAATAATGATAATAAATTAAAATCAATAAATGAAAAATGATAATTAATTTGATATAAAAATAAACATAATAAATACGGTATATTGCTGGAAAATATATTGACATAGTGATGACGATGCATACATAATGATAAAAATAATAATATAAATAAAGAAAAAAAAAACACATTTATATAATACCATATATCATACATCTTACGGAAAAAAAATATTGCTAGAAAATGTATTAATATATACATCATAAGGGTAAAACAAATAGAAATACAAAAATAAAAAAAATAAAAAACCTCCCAGTAGATTTAGCTTGCTGTGTAATTTTTTGGGGGGACTATCAGGACAGTTGAGTATTTTGTAAGTTCTGGACTTCGGTGGAAAAGCGAAGAAAAATTGCTTTGCGTTTACTCCAGTTTTTTCTTTCTTCTGAGCCATTTTCTTCTACAAGACGGAGCTTTTTCCTTAATGGCGCCCAATGTTTTACAGCTGTTAAATGAATCTCCGAAGGGGTGTAGGGGCCTTTCACATAGAATTTGCTGCTATGTGTCACTTCCATTAGGCATGGCACCAAGATCCACTCAGAGCCCATAAACCCGCGCCGGAGTCAATATCAGGCTATAGATTATTTTCACCTTGCGGCTGATGGGAGGCGGCTCTAACAATATCTTGACACAAGAGCTTCGGTGACAGATGTTCTCCACACCTCAGCAAGGTGAATTTCATCCGTCAACATGAGATTAGCTTTGGGGTTAGAACACAGAACGCGATTTGCGCGGCGCCGATGGCTTTATTACAAGGTTATTGAACACAGGAATGTACTTATTTATGGCAAAGCACCTGCTAATCTTAAAAAGATTGTCCCCTTTCCATATGTCCTATCAGGGGTGGTGTATATGATAGGTTGGAGGCATCCATCAAAGACATTATTCATTTCAGTGGGTGCGCACCCCCAAAATCATTACCCCCCCCAATGTGAGGATCACCAACTGATTGTACAGTAAATATCCACGTCCTAGAAATAGGGGGAAGATGGACACTTGTTAGGGAGAGAAGGGGCTACCGAATTATTTTACATGTAGAGGGGGGCAAATTCTGTGTCTAGGGGTCCCTCAATGAAAACCCTTTACCATTAACCCCTTCACTATTTCGGCTTCATAGGCAGTATTATTTGTACCCTGCATAATACATAGTTTCATTTGGATATTGACCAGCACTACAGCGTGGAAAATAATAACGTATCTGGAAAGTCCTTGCCGTTTCTGCCTACTCGCCGTTGGCGTTTGTCCTCGATGTTATTTAACTTTTAAAATATATTTGATTGATTTCAATAACATTAGTGTTTTGCTTTGATTTTTTTAATGTTTTCTTAGGCAGTGATTTGTTACTTTTGGATTGAACCATTATATTTTATACACTGTCCTCTGTGATTTATCAATCTTGGTTCCGTCAAAGCAGAACATCTTATTTCTCACAGTCGGAGGGTCTTTCAGGTGCTTCTTTTTTTTCACAAACTCCAAGCAGTTTTCTTGTGTCTATTACCGAGGAGAGGTTTTGGTCCAGATTGGTGGAGGCTGCAGTGATGGTTGACCTTCTGGAAGTTTCTCTCATCTGCACACAGGATCTTTGGAGCACAGTCAGAGTGACCATTGGGTTCTTGGTCACCTCTCTTACCAAGGTCCTACTCCCCTGATTACTTAGTTTGGTGGGTTTGCCAGCTCTAGAAAGAGTCCTGCTGGTTGGTGGGGCAGCCAGCTCTATGAAAAGTCCTGCTGGTTGGTGGTGCGGCCAGCTCTAGGAAGAATCCTGCTGGTTGGTGGGGCGGCCAGCTCTAGGAAGAGTCCTGCTGGTTGGTGGGGCGGCCAGCTCTAGGAAGAGTCCTGCTGGTTGGTGGGGCGGCCACCTCTAGGAAGAGTCCTGCTGGTTGGTGGGGCAGCCAGCTCTAGAAAGAGTCCTGCTGGTTGGTGGGGCGTCTAGCTCTAGGAAGAGTCCTGCTGGTTGGTGGGGTGCCCAACTCTAGGAAGAGTCCTGCTGGTTGATGGGGCGGCCAGCTCTAGAAAGAGTCCTGCTGGTTGGTGGGGTGCCCAACTCTAGGAAGAGTCCTGCTGGTTGGTGGGGCGGCCAGCTCTAGAAAGAGTCCTGCTGGTTGGTGGGGCGTCCAGCTCTAGGAAGAGTCCTGCTGGTTGGTGCGGCGCCCAGCTCTAGGAAGAGTCCTGCTAGTTGGTGGGGCGGCCAGCTCTAGGAAGAGTCCTGCTGGTTGGTGGGGCGGCCAGCTCTAGGAAGAGTCCTGCTGGTTGGTGGGGCAGCCAGCTCTAGGAAGAGTCCTGCTGGTTGGTGGGGCGGCCAGCTCTAGGAAGAGTCCTGCTGGTTGGTGGGGCGCCCAGCTCTAGGAAAAGTCCTGCTGGTTGGTGGGGCTACCAGCTCTAGGAAGAGTCCTGCTGATTGGTGGGGCGTCCAGCTCTAGGAAGAGTCCTGCTGTTTGGTGGGGCGCACAGCCCTAGGAAGAGTCCTAGTTGTTCCAAACCTCTTCAATGTAATAATTCTGGAAGACACTGTGCTCTTGGGAACTTTCAGTGCAGCAGAAATGTTTTGTCCCCTTCTCCAGATCTTGGCCTCCACACAATCCTGTCTCTGAGCTCTACAGGCAGTTGTCTCCTCCTCATGGCTTGGTTTTTGCTCTGATATACATTGTCCGCTGTGACATCTTATATAGACAGGGCTGTGTCTTTCCAAATCATCTCCAATCCACTGAATTTACCACTAGTGACTCCAATCAAGGTATAGAAACATCTCAGAGATGATCCAGAGAAATGGGAGGAACTAGAGCTAAAGGTCACAGCAAAGGGGCTGAATACTTATGTCCAGGTGAAATTTTAGTTTTTCATTTTTAATAAACTGTGAAGCCTATCTGTAAGCATGTTGACATCTGCCGTTGCCGCACTACTACTACCATTCTACTACCGCAAGTCCTGCCGCAGTAACTTGGGCTGAATTAACTAATTGAATTATCTAAAAACAAAGACATTTTCATCCCGCCATTAATTGAGTCCAGGTAATTGCAGCAGTAAATTAAACTGGAAATCCGATGTGATCGTGATCCAGTGGAAAAAGTTGCGTTGCAGGAAATTTTATTTATTTATTTATTTATATGTATATAAAGTTTTCTATAGTAGTGCTTTCAGACAGTCTCTTCTATCACAAGATCCTCCAGTACTTCTCACAGCTGAGGGTTTGTTACAATTATGGATAGTCTAAGAAGGTCCTCATTGAGCTAAACTCATCTCCGCAATGTGTCCGTATCAGAGAAGGGGAACGTATCAGTCTGGAATCGGTTTAGTTTTCAGACGATTTTCTAGACTGGATACAAATGGAGTAAATTCAGAGCCGAAAGATTTTTCAGTCTCTAACAAGAATATTTCAACTCACAGACAGCAAGCAGGGATATTGACATTATCGAAGCCACTAAAAACCTGCACTGCCTCTCACAACTGATACCTTGGTATCTAGTTTAGACAATGCTCCAGACTGAACTCCAGGCTGATACATTGTAACAAACTGTCAGGACTGAGATATGAGCTGCTGATGCATGTACAGTAAGTGAGAGAGGATTTGGATGCACTGTATCAAACCCTCAGCTGTGAGAACTATTAGGGCTCATGCACACAACCATGTTCTGGCCATGACCATGCTGCGGACCGCAAATTGTGGTCCGCAATGCAGGGCAGCGGCCATGTGCCAGTCGCTTGTGGACGTAGACCCATTCACTTGCGATAGTCTGCAGCGCAAAAATGTAGTGCAGTCTACAGAAGGCAGTCCCCGGTTTCTCGTCTAAGACGGTTACATGTGCGGAGAAGAACTCCCATGATGCTTTGCTGCCTTCGCTGTGGTCACATAAGCTCGGCAGGGAGAGGTCTAGTTAAATACACCCTGCAAGGTTGCAGAATTCCTCGGTACACGTGTAAAGCGGCGGCGTTTACGCTGGTCAGCTATACATTATGATAATTTTAGACTGCATTGTGCTTAATGTTGTGGGAAATTAAGAGCCGTGCGCCTCACGCTGAGTAAAACTGTTTATTTTAGGAGACAACAGGAGAGATTAATCAAAGTTTTACTGCACATCAGAGCTGAGAGCGGGAACGTGACAGATTTACCGCTGGCCAAGCGTCCACAGACTGCTGCAGGGATGGCCATAGGTTGTGCGCCGCCAGATTGGAGACCAGAAACCTTCCTTTACACCTTTAATGATAGCGACAACAGGCAGGTGTAATTATAGGGGTGCAAAGATATCAGCGGCACCCGGGTCCTAGGGCTCGAGGGGGCCCCTCTAAGAAGATACCACAATGCATGAGAACGTTCATTTACTTCTACCGTGTGTTAAACCTTTTCCGGGACTCCTGTATTGACGACCTATCCTCAGGACATTATTATCTGCTTGGTGGGGGGTCTGAATCCCATCACCCCCTCCAATCAGCTGCAGCCTCTTTCTAGTCCAGTGATGTCCTGTTCATCGGTCACATGACCTAGGAGAAGCTCAGTACCATTGAAGTCAATGGGCCTGAGCTGTAATACCATGCACAAACCCTAAATAATGGACGTCGCTCTGCTTGGTATGCTGTGAGGAGGCCTCAGCGCCCGTGGCCCTTCCAAACAGCAGATCGGCAGCGGTGCTTGGTTTAGAACCCCCACCAATCTGATATTGATGACTGAAGTTGTACAACTTTGGAGCGGGATTCGTCTAGGCTGCTCTGGATGTAAACTTCCTGTCTGATGCCGCCAGTGAGTATTTTTCATGACTCTAGGGGAGCAGGTCACCACTGCGGCCAGTGATTGGCTGTAGTGGCGTCAAAATGGAAGTTTACATCCTGGGAGCGCAGCAGAGCAGCCGAGGCCGTAGAGCGAAGGAGCCGGGACCCAGCACTGGGAAGAAGGTCACTTCACAGGTCTGCCCAGAAGGAGGAGGTTTGCATAACCCCTTTAAAGAGGCATTAACCACTCCTATCACAGGGTCAGGTGAGAAGATTAATCTGTGGATGTCTATGGGCAATCAAAAGAAGTTAGTGGCCTCATCTCTTGGTGGTTGGGTGCACGGATGGTCATTTGAAGGGCACTCAAGTCATGGGCTCGTCTATGTCATTATGGAGCAGTGAGAAGTGGTTCCATTCACCAGCTCCGGGAGGGAGCCCCATGTTGACTCTTACTTTGGGCCCTCCAGCTTTCTTCGTACCTTCTTGTCCATATCTACAGCCTTTGATATCCACTTTCCAGAGTTGCATATTACATCCACGTCTTCCTTCTATCATTTACGATGAGTATCATTAAGCAACCCTAGGCTCTCATTTCTTTGACACATACACAGACCCGCTGCAGAAAGATGTAATTTTTTTCACAATACATCTCGTTACAATTTTCCTATAACGCTGGGTCAGAGTTGAGTACACAGACTCTGCATATATATAATTAAAAAGGATGAGAGCTCGCCTGAATGCGCGTTAATGGCTGTGTTGTTGGACGCGTCTATGATTATAAGATTACCTCTTATGGTGCACCTTCCCCGTATTCTCCTGTTGTCTCCTCCTCTATAAACATTGACGATAAGATGGAAGTTTAAAAGCTGCAGATGATGGAATCTGAACCGGGTATGAAGCCATACAACTGGGTTATGATTAGAAGACCATCTGGTCAAGATGACCTAATAGCCCCTCAGTTCTACCTTCTTTTGTTGACAACCCTACACCGGTCTACACTGCCCACAGGGAAGTAGGACTCAGTCAACCCGAGAAGCTCCACGCTCCACAGTCACCTCATAGGCTACCCCTATGTTATGTAAACGGCAAAGGGGGCAGAATATTACCATGGTGCTGCTCTCCGTGTACTAGGTTTTCTGTCCTGATATTCTTGGGCAGCATTCCTTTTTCTTATTTCTGGTTGGAGAACCTTTGGACTGTTTTGTTCTCCATTATAGACTGTAGTACGAACATACGTGTTGTAAGGGGTCACGCCACCACAAACCCTGTGCCCATAAGGACCCCACGCTACATTATGCTTTTTCATTTCTTTCCCATTTAGAAGAAGAGGAATGCTTCACACTTGGGTCATCTCCAATCTTTGAGAACATTGCTGTTGTGGTGGAAAGAACAGCAAGTCAACATTTGCCTCAGAGAGGATGTGGTGGTCAACCTCATAGGAGTCATAGTCGTCTCCTATCATGCCTAGACTGTAGACTGGTGAGGGTACATTCACAAAAACAGGAGGTAGCTAAAGGAGGTGCAGTGATAGCAAAGGCTCCTTACCCTGGCACTTGAGGAGGTCCATTTGCAATACTTTAGGGGTGGTACTTGTTCTCATTGAAGAAACCAAAATGGTGCCTGGAGACTAATTTCCAGGCAACACTCAATGGGATAAAGTATTTAACTCAGCTCATGTCAACCAAGCCATAGGAAGAGTGGCCCATCTGTAGAAAGCTGTTTTGGGTTTCTTGACGCTTGTTTGGCTGGCACAAGCTAATTTTCTCATGAACCACTGCCTGAAAATAAGTCTTCATATATCCATTGTGTCTCTTCAATGAGAATCAATCCCACCTCATCCCCTTCCAAGTTGCTTCCCATCTAGCTTACCAGTCTGTACGGATCAAGGGGCAAGAACCCCCAGTCTTCCATGATAAGGTGTCCGGTACAGCAGACCCAACTCATGCCGATTTAACTCTTTAGGGGATTCTATTACATGAATTATAATCAATGCGCAGGCGACGATAATGGGGGAACGCTTTGCAACCACGTATATAGCGTCGTACTGGAAGTTAATTTGATTCCTCACGATTAGAGTTGAGCGAACACCTGGATGTTCGGGTTCGAGAAGTTCGGCCGAACATCCCGGAAATGTTCGGGTTCGGGATCCGAACCCGATCCGAACTTCGTCCCGAACCCGAACCCCATTGAAGTCAATGGGGACCCGAACTTTTCGGCACTAAAAAGGCTGTAAAACAGCCCAGGAAAGAGCTAGAGGGCTGCAAAAGGCAGCAACATGTAGGTAAATCCCCTGCAAACAAATGTGGATAGGGAAATGAATTAAAATAAAAATTAAATAAATAAAAATTAACCAAAATCAATTGGAGAGAGGTTCCATAGCAGAGAATCTGGCTTCCCGTCACCCACCACTGGAACAGTCCATTCTCAGATATTTAGGCCCCGGCACCCAGGCAGAGGAGAGAGGTCCCGTAACAGACAATCTGTCTTCATGTCAGCAGAGAATTAGTCTGCATGTCATAGCAGAGAATGAGGCTTCACGTCAGCCACCACTGCAACAGTCCATTGGCATATATTTAGGCCCAGCACCCAGGCAGAGGAGGGAGGTCCCGTAACAGAGAATCTGTCTTCATGTCAGCAGAGAATTAGTCTGCATGTCATAGCAGAGAATGAGGCTTCACGTCAGCCACCACTGCAACAGTCCATTGGCATATATTTAGGCCCAGCACCCAGGCAGAGGAGGGAGGTCCCGTAACAGACAATCTGGCTTCATGTCAGCAGAGAATTAGTCTGCATGTCATAGCAGAGAATGAGGCTTCACGTCAGCCACCACTGCAACAGTCCATTGGCATATATTTAGGCCCAGCACACACACAGGCAGAGGAGAGAGGTCCCGTAACAGAGAATCTGGCTTCATGTCAGCAGAGAATCAGTCTGCATGTCATAGCAGAGAATGAGGCTTCACGTCAGCCACCACTGCAACAGTCCATTGGCATATATTTAGGCCCAGCACACACACAGGCAGAGGAGAGAGGTCCCGTAACAGAGAATCTGGCTTCATGTCAGCAGAGAATCAGTCTGCATGTCATAGCAGAGAATGAGGCTTCACGTCAGCCACCACTGCAACAGTCCATTGGCATATATTTAGGCCCAGCACACACACAGGCAGAGGAGAGAGGTCCCGTAACAGAGAATCTGGCTTCATGTCAGCAGAGAATCAGTCTGCATGTCATAGCAGAGAATGAGGCTTCACGTCAGCCACCACTGCAACAGTCCATTGGCATATATTTAGGCCCAGCACACACACAGGCAGAGGAGAGAGGTCCCGTAACAGAGAATCTGTCTTCATGTCAGCAGAGAATTAGTCTGCATGTCATAGCAGAGAATGAGGCTTCACGTCAGCCACCACTGCAACAGTCCATTGGCATATATTTAGGCCCAGCACCCAGGCAGAGGAGGGAGGTCCCGTAACAGAGAATCTGTCTTCATGTCAGCAGAGAATTAGTCTGCATGTCATAGCAGAGAATGAGGCTTCACGTCAGCCACCACTGCAACAGTCCATTGGCATATATTTAGGCCCAGCACACACACAGGCAGAGGAGAGAGGTCCCGTAACAGAGAATCTGGCTTCATGTCAGCAGAGAATCAGTCTGCATGTCATAGCAGAGAATGAGGCTTCACGTCAGCCACCACTGCAACAGTCCATTGGCATATATTTAGGCCCAGCACCCAGGCAGAGGAGGGAGGTCCCGTAACAGAGAATCTGGCTTCATGTCAGCAGAGAATCAGTCTTCATATCATAGCAGAGAATCAGGCTTCACGTCACCCACCACTGTAAGAGTCAATTTTCTTAAATTTAGGCCCAGAACCCAGGCAGAGGAGAAAGGTCCCGTAACAGACAATCTGGCTTCATGTCAGCAGAGAATCAGTCTTCATATCATAGCAGAGAATCAGGCTTCACGTCACCCACCACTGTAAGAGTCAATTTTCATAAATTTAGGCCCAGAACCCAGGCAGAGGAGAAAGGTCCCGTAACAGACAATCTGGCTTCATGTCAGCAGAGAATCAGTCTTCATATCATAGCAGAGAATCAGGCTTCACGTCACCCACCACTGTAAGAGTCAATTTTCATAAATTTAGGCCCAGAACCCAGGCAGAGGAGAAAGGTCCCGTAACAGACAATCTGGCTTCATGTCAGCAGAGAATCAGTCTTCATATCATAGCAGAGAATCAGGCTTCACGTCACCCACCACTGCAACAGTCCATTGGCATATATTTAGGCCTAGCACACAGGCAGAGCAGAGAGGTCCCGTAACAGACAATCTGGCTTCATGACAGCAGAGAATCAGTCTGCATGTCATAGCAGAGAATGAGGCTTCACGTCAGCCACCACTGCAACAGTCCATTGGCATATATTTAGGCCCAGCACCCAGGCAGAGGAGGGAGGTCCCGTAACAGAGAATCTGTCTTCATGTCAGCAGAGAATTAGTCTGCATGTCATAGCAGAGAATGAGGCTTCACGTCAGCCACCACTGCAACAGTCCATTGGCATATATTTAGGCCCAGCACCCAGGCAGAGGAGGGAGGTCCCGTAACAGAGAATCTGTCTTCATGTCAGCAGAGAATTAGTCTGCATGTCATAGCAGAGAATGAGGCTTCACGTCAGCCACCACTGCAACAGTCCATTGGCATATATTTAGGCCCAGCACCCAGGCAGAGGAGGGAGGTCCCGTAACAGAGAATCTGGCTTCATGTCAGCAGAGAATCAGTCTTCATATCATAGCAGAGAATCAGGCTTCACGTCACCCACCACTGCAACAGTCCATTGGCATATATTTAGGCCTAGCACACAGGCAGAGCAGAGAGGTCCCGTAACAGACAATCTGGCTTCATGACAGCAGAGAATCAGTCTTCATATCATAGCAGAGAATCAGGCTTCACGTCACCCACCACTGTAAGAGTCAATTTTCATAAATTTAGGCCCAGAACCCAGGCAGAGGAGAAAGGTCCCGTAACAGACAATCTGGCTTCATGTCAGCAGAGAATTAGTCTGCATGTCATAGCAGAGAATCAGGCTTCATGTCAGCCACCACTGCAACAGTCCATTGGCATATATTTAGGCCTAGCACACAGGCAGAGGAGAGGTTCATTCAACTTTGGGTAGCATCGCAATATAATGGTAAAATGAAAATAAAAATAGGATTGAATGAGGAAGTGCCCTGGAGTCCAATAATATATGGTTATGGGGAGGTAGTTAATGTCTAATCTGGACAAGGGACGGACAGGTCCTGTGGGATCCATGCCTGGTTCATTTTTATGAACGTCAGCTTGTCCACATTGGCTGTAGACAGGCGGCTGCGTTTGTCTGTAATGACGCCCCCTGCCGTGCTGAATACACGTTCAGACAAAACGCTGGCTGCCGGGCAGGCCAGCACCTCCAAGGCATAAAAGGCTAGCTCTGGCCACGTGGACAATTTAGAGACCCAGAAGTTGAATGGGGCCGAACCATCAGTCAGTACGTGGAGGGGTGTGCACACGTACTGTTCCACCATGTTAGTGAAATGTTGCCTCCTGCTAACACGTTGCGTATCAGGTGGTGGTGCAGTTAGCTGTGGCGTGTTGACAAAAGTTTTCCACATCTCTGCCATGCTAACCCTGCCCTCAGAGGAGCTGGCCGTGACACAGCTGCCTTGGCGACCTCTTGCTCCTCCTCTGCCTTGGCCTTGGGCTTCCACTTGTTCCCCTGTGACATTTGGGAATGCTCTCAGTAGCGCGTCTACCAACGTGCGCTTGTACTCGCGCATCTTCCTATCACGCTCCAGTGCAGGAAGTAAGGTGGGCACATTGTCTTTGTAGCGTGGATCCAGCAGGGTGGCAACCCAGTAGTCCGCACAGGTTAAAATGTGGGCAACTCTGCTGTCGTTGCGCAGGCACTGCAGCATGTAGTCGCTCATGTGTGCCAGGCTGCCCAGGGATAAGGACAAGCTGTCCTCTGTGGGAGGCGTATCGTCATCGTCCTGCCTTTCCCCCCAGCCACGCACCAGTGATGGACCCGAGCTGCGTTGGGTGCCACCCCGCTGTGACCATGCTTCATCCTCATCCTCCTCCACCTCCTCCTCATCCTCGTCCTCCTCGTCCTCCAGTAGTGGGCCCTGGCTGGCCACATTTGTACCTGGCCTCTGCTGTTGCAAAAAACCTCCCTCTGAGTCACTTCGAAGAGACTGGCCTGAAAGTGCTAAAAATGACCCCTCTTCCTCCTCCTCCTCCTCCTCCTCCTGGGCCACCTCCTCTTCCATCATCGCCCTAAGTGTTTTCTCAAGGAGACATAGAAGTGGTATTGTAACGCTGATAACGGTGTCATCGCCACTGGCCATGTTGGTGGAGTACTCGAAACAGCGCAACAGGGCACACAGGTCTCGCATGGAGGCCCAGTCATTGGTGGTGAAGTGGTGCTGTTCTGTAGTGCGACTGACCCGTGCGTGCTGCAGCTGAAACTCCACTATGGCCTGCTGCTGCTCGCACAGTCTGTCCAGCATGTGCAAGGTGGAGTTCCACCTGGTGGGCACGTCGCATATGAGGCGGTGAGCGGGAAGGCCGAAGTTACGCTGTAGCGCAGACAGGCGAGCAGCGGCAGGATGTGAACGCCGGAAGCGCGAACAGACGGCCCGCACTTTATGCAGCAGCTCTGACATGTCGGGGTAGTTGTGAATGAACTTCTGCACCACCAAATTCAGCACATGCGCCAAGCAAGGGATGTGCGTCAAACCGGCTAGTCCCAGAGCTGCAACGAGATTTCGCCCATTATCACACACCACCAGGCCGGGCTTGAGGCTCACCGGCAGCAACCACTCGTCGGTCTGTTGTTCAATACCCCGCCACAACTCCTGTGCGGTGTGGGGCCTGTCCCCCAAACATATGAGTTTCAGAATGGCCTGCTGACGTTTACCCCGGGCTGTGCTGAAGTTGGTGGTGAAGGTGTGTGGCTGACTGGATGAGCAGGTGGAAGAAGAGGAGGAGGAAGCCGAGAAGGAGGAGGTGGCAACAGGAGGCAAAGAATGTTGCCCTGCGATCCTTGGCGGCGGCAGGACGTGCGCCAAACAGCTCTCCGCCTGGGGCCCAGCTGCCACTACATTTACCCAGTGTGCAGTTAGGGAGATATAGCGTCCCTGGCCGTGCTTACTGGTCCACGTATCTGTGGTTAGGTGGACCTTGCTACAGATGGCGTTGCGCAGTGCACACTTGATTTTATCGGATACTTGGTTGTGCAGGGAAGGCACGGCTCTCTTGGAGAAGTAGTGCCGGCTGGGAACAACATACTGTGGGACAGCAAGCGACATGAGCTGTTTGAAGCTGTCTGTGTCCACCAGCCTAAATGACAGCATTTCATAGGCCAGTAGTTTAGAAATGCTGGCATTCAGGGCCAGGGATCGAGGGTGGCTAGGTGGGAATTTACGCTTTCTATCAAATGTTTGTGAGATGGAGAGCTGAACGCTGGCGTGTGACATGGTTGAGACGCTTGGTGACGGAGGTGGTGGTGGTGGTGTTGGTGGTACATCCCCTGTTTGCTGGGCGGCAGGTGCCAACGTTCCTCCGGAGGCGGAGGAAGAGGCCGAGGCGGCAGCAGCAGAATAGGCCGAGGCGGCAGCAGCAGAAGAGGTAGCAGGGGGAGCCTGAGTGACTTCCTTGGTTTTAAGGTGTTTCCTCCACTGCAGTTCATGCTTTGCATGCAGGTGCCTGGTCATGCAGGTTGTGCTCAGGTTCAGAACGTTAATGCCTCGCTTCAGGCTCTGATGGCACAGCGTGCAAACCACTCGGGTCTTGTCGTCAGCACATTGTTTGAAGAAGTGCCATGCCAGGGAACTCCTTGAAGCTGCCTTTGGGGTGCTCGGTCCCAGATGGCGGCGGTCAGTAGCAGGCGGAGTCTCTTGGCGGCGGGTGTTCTGCTTTTGCCCACTGCTCCCTCTTTTGCTACGCTGTTGGCTCGGTCTCACCACTGCCTCTTCCTCCGAACTGTGAAAGTCAGTGGCACGACCTTCATTCCATGTGGGGTCTAGGACCTCATCGTCCCCTGCATCGTCTTCCACCCAGTCTTGATCCCTGACCTCCTGTTCAGTCTGCACACTGCAGAAAGACGCAGCAGTTGGCACCTGTGTTTCGTCATCATCAGAGACATGCTGAGGTGGTATTCCCATGTCCTCATCATCAGGAAACATAAGTGGTTGTGCGTCAGTGCATTCTATGTCTTTCACCGCTGGGGAAGGGCTAGGTGGATGCCCTTGGGAAACCCTGCCAGCGGAGTCTTCAAACAGCATAAGAGACTGCTGCATAACTTGAGGCTGAGACAGTTTCCCTGGTATGCATGGGGGTGATGTGACAGACTGATGGGGTTGGTTTTTAGGCGCCATCTGTGCGCTTTCTGCAGAAGACTGGGTGGGAGATAATGTGAACGTGCTGGATCCACTGTCGGCCACCCAATTGACTAATGCCTGTACCTGCTCAGGCCTTACCATCCTTAGAACGGCATTGGGCCCCACCATATATCGCTGTAAATTCTGGCGGCTACTGGGACCTGAGGTAGTTGGTACACTAGGACGTGTGGATGTGGCAGAACGGCCACGTCCTCTCCCAGCACCAGAGGGTCCACTAACACCACCACGACCATGTCCACGTCCGCGTCCCTTACTAGATGTTTTTCTCATTGTTATGGTTCACCACAACAACAAATATATTATTTGGCCCAATGTATTGTATTCAAATTCAGCGGGATATAAATTTGAGGCCTAGTATTTAGGCGCTGGGTGACCGGTATGGATTTAGTGACAGAATTAGACTTGGAAATGCACAGAAGCGTGTGTGTGAAGTTATTCTGAATGACCCAATGTGCACCTTGAATATTATATACCCTTTTTGGGATAGATTTCAAATAGCTCTGATATAGCAGAAACCACTAAATTATGAAATTGCTAAATTGGGAATTGTACTTCAACCCAGAACAAAAAATGTGCTTTGACGGACACTAAATAACTTTCCCAGCTACAACAGGACAACGGTAACGAGAGATTTAGAGGGATTTAAATTTGAGGCCTAGTATTTAGGCGCTGGGTCACCGGTATGGGTTTAGTGACAGAATTAGACTTGGAAATGCACAGAAGCGGGTGTGTGTGAAGTTATTCTGAATGACCCTATGTGCACCTTCAATATTATATACCCTTTTTGGGATAGATTTCAAATAGCTCTGATATAGCAGGAACCACTAAATTATGAAATTGCTAAATTGGGAATTGTATTTCAACCCAGAACAAAAAATGTGCTTTGACGGACACTAAATATCTTGCCCAGCAACAACAGTACAGCGGTGGGTAACGAGAGATTTAGAGGGAATTAAATTTGAGGCCTAGTATTTAGGCGCTGGGTCACCGGTATGGATTTAGTGACAGAATTAGACTTGGAAATACACAGTAGCGGGTGTGTGTGAAGTTATTCTGAATGACCCTATGTGCACCTTCAATATTATATACCCTTTTTGGGATAGATTTCAAATAGCTCTGATATAGCAGGAACCACTAAATTATGAAATTGCTAAATTGGGAATTGTACTTCAACCCAGAACAAAAAATGTGCTTTGACGGGCACTAAATAACTTTCCCAGCTACAACAGGACAACGGTAACGAGAGATTTAGAGGGATTTAAATTTGAGGCCTAGTATTTAGGCGCTGGGTGACAGGTATGGGTTTAGTGACAGAATTAGACTTGGAAATACACAGTAGCGGGTGTGTGTGAAGTTATTCTGAATGACCCTATGTGCACCTTCAATATTATATACCCTTTTAGGGATAGATTTCAAATAGCTCTGATATAGCAGAAACCACTAAATTATGAAATTGCTAAATTGGGAATTGTATTTCAACCCAGAACAAGAAATGTGCTTGAACGGACACTAAATAACTCGCCCAGCTACAGCACTAGGGACAGATTTAGCTGGATATAAATTTGAGGCCTAGTATTTAGGCGCTGGGTGACCGGTATGGATTTAGTGACAGAATTAGACTGGGATATGGCCAAAAAATGAACAGACTATTGCTGGTTAAATGCACTTGGTGTGACAGCTTCACCCTGATGTAGGCTTTAGCCAAAAAACAACCACACCATTGAGGGTTAAATGCACTTGGTGACAGGCGCAGCTTGCCCCTGATTTTGTATATGGCCAAAAAATGAACAGACTATTGCTGGTTAAATGCACTTGGTGTGACAGCTTCACCCTGATGTAGGCTTTAGCCAAAAAACAACCACACCATTGAGGGTTAAATGCACTTGGTGACAGGCGCAGCTTGCCCCTGATTTTGTATATGGCCAAAAAATGAACAGACTATTGCTGGTTAAATGCACTTGGTGTGACAGCTTCACCCTGATGTAGGCTTTAGCCAAAAAACAACCACACCATTGAGGGTTAAATGCACTTGGTGACAGGCGCAGCTTGCCCCTGATTTTGTATATGGCCAAAAAATGAACAGACTATTGCTGGTTAAATGCACTTGGTGTGACAGCTTCACCCTGATGTAGGCTTTAGCCAAAAAACAACCACACCATTGAGGGTTAAATGCACTTGGTCGCAGCTTGTGCTGGCGCACCACAAGACACAAAATGGCCGCCGATCACCCCAGAAAAATGAGACTGACAAACGGTCTGTGCAGCCTAAAAACAGTGAGCAATTGAGGATCAGCAGCTCAATGGTCCACAGCTGCAGATCGATCAGTTAATCAAGTCCTTTGGAGGAGTTAATCTGCCTAATCTCGCCCTACTGTCGCAGCCGCAACCTCTCCCTACGCTAATCAGAGCAGAGTGACGGGCGGCGCTATGTGACTCCAGCTTAAATAGAGGCTGGGTCACATGGTGCTCTGGCCAATCACAGCCATGCCAATAGTAGGCATGGCTGTGATGGCCTCTTGGGGCAAGTAGTATGACGCTTGTTGATTGGCTGCTTTGCAGCCTTTCAAAAAGCGCCAAGAAAGCGTCACAAAAGCGCGAAGAAAGCGACGAACACCGAACCCGAACCCGGACTTTTACGAAAATGTCCGGGTTCGGGTCCGTGTCACGGACACCCCAAAATTCGGTACGAACCCGAACTATACAGTTCGAGTTCGCTCATCCCTACTCACGATAAGCATTTGTGAGTAATTTGTGAAATGATTACACATTATGATAAGTGAGCATTAGAGATCATTGCTGGAGCTGAGGACAGACTCATATTGCCTCGCTCCTAAATAGAGTCCGACTCATTCTGTAATTATTAAAAATTATTAAAAATAAAAATGTCACACGGCGCCCTCATCCATCTACCTTCTCTGCAATTGCTACGGGGCAAATATGATGTGATCGGTTATTCAAAGCAGAGCTGAACTTGTAGGGATTGGCAAGGCAAAAATAACTTCCAAGTGTACTTTCAGGATGGAGAAGACCTACACTTTTTAGACTTTTTGCCCAATTTAGAACCCAATGGTTTCTCCACCAGATGGCACTACATAGATTATAAGAGGTTTTCCGAGACATTTGAACTGATAACCTATCCTCTGAATAGGTCATCAGTATCTAATTGGTTTGGGTCGAACACCTGGGAACCCCACTGATCAGATATTTGAGAAGGCCATGTCACATTGATCAAAACCCGCATGCAAAATGGTTGGGGCCTGCTAACTCTTTTCCAAAAGCAGAATTGGGCAATTAGACTTCAACATGCCCAATCATTTTTTTCTTCTGGGGAGATATTCCCTGTAGAGCTAGCATGGCCAGGTGGAGAATGTGTGTTTACGGGGAAAGTGACAGGTGAGGAATTGCTGATGGTCAAATGAGCCGACAATTGTTGCGGGTATATGGTCACCTTGAGTCCAGTTTACCTTAATCTGTATTGTGCTAATGGACTATTGTCATTAATTGGGCCTGCTCTGTGGTTGGAGTGGTAGACCAATGGTACATAGGACAGATCTGGATGTGCAAATGCCGCCATTTTTGTTGGAAGACACGTAGCCTTACCTTAGCCTAACAGAAATTATGCTTCATCCATGGTCACCAGCAGAAATAACATTGTCCTCAATCTTTTACCTTCACATGGCAAACCCTAAGATTGTTATCCCCAAACCCAGCTCTGCAGACCCTTGGAGAAAGGAAAGAAATGTCAATGTCATAATATTCATAGAACTTCAGCTTGGAGGAGTTGCAGTTCTGACTGACTCACATCAATGATGTTCTGGAGGTGGGGGGCTGCAGCTGGCAATATATATTAGATCAGGGGGGTTGCTAGGGTCTCAAAAGATCCGGGGCCCAAGCCCCAATAAATATAGCCCGATTCTCAAGGTCAACCAATCGCCCCCCAAACCCCCTCCCCGCCTGCAAACACTAGCACTGAAGACATTTTCCTGTACATGCTATCCAGCAGCACGTACCTGTCACATCCAGGGCCTCCCAGGTGATGTCTCCTCTGATGTAGATCTTCTCTGTCATCATCTTCTCCATTCGGTCCAGGCACTTCTCTCAGCCGCCTCGTCTCTACAGAGTGTGACACACAGACATCTTAGCTTCCTCACTTTTCTGTACCCTCAAATACTATCCTGAAGAAAAATGAGTGCCCACTATAGTAACAGTACTCCTCATAGTCCCAACAATAGTAATTCCCTTCTAGAATGCCCTCATTTGGAATACTGCCCCCCTACAGTGCCCCCAACAGTAATAGTGCTCCCCAAGAGTGCCTCCATTAGTAGAAGAGACCTCCGGTATTAATAATGTCCTTACAGAGCCCCCAGTAGAAATAAGGCCCCCCCCCCATTGTTATCCCAGTGGTAATAAAGATCTCTACAGACCCCTCAAAGTAGTAATAAGGCCCCCATAATGCTCTTAATAGAAAACATGTGGATCTATAAGTCCCTCCTATAGAACACTTAATGTCTCCTGGATTTAAAATGCCCCCACAGTGCCCCCAGTATTTTTAATGCCCCCTACTGTTATAATGCTAACCCTGAAGGTCCCCCAGTATTTATATTGCCCCATACTGTTATAATGCTCGCCTTGAAGCGCCCCCAGTATTTATAATGCTGCCCGCTGCAGTGCCCCCTGTAGTTATAATCCACCATTTACTGTCCTCAGAAATTATTATTCCTCAACCCCTCCACCATACAGTCCCATGTAAATAACATTATTTCCCTCCTCTGCCATAGAGTCCCATGTAAATAACATCACACCATCTCTCGAGCCCCCTCCAATAGTCAGTCCCATGTAAATAACATTCCTCTCTATCTACAGCCCCCTCTAAAATACAGTCCTACGTAAATAACATCACCCCTCCCCAGCCACCTTCAACATACAGTCCCATGTAAATAACATCCCCCCTTAATATTCAGTCCCATGTAAATAACATCATTCCACCCCACTGTCCCACTTAAATAACTTCAGCCCTAACATACAGTCCCAGTTAAATAACTACAACTCCCAACATTGCTCTGCCTCTGACACTGAGTAATCTACCCCTTCACTTACCTCTCCTCATGTAGCAGACCTCACCACAGCTTCTTCCCAGGACTTCTCTTCACTGCTGAGCCATCCTCTCCTGTACTGGTCACATGCCGGTGACATCATCCCAGGTCCTTTTCAGCTACTGCATTTAGAACTGATCACATGACCTGTGAGGTCATCACAGGTCCTTCAACTCTTGCAGTATATTAGATTCAATTGTATTGCCGTCCTGAGGATGGCAATTCAGTTGGATCTATCTGGCAGGCAGGACATTCGGGACCTGGGACAAAACATCAGAGGCCCAGGCCCCGAATGTTTTAACCTAGCAACGCCCCTGTATTAGATTGTACTAATGTCTACAGAAGGCAACAATTTGGCCAAATATCTATCAGAGAAGAGAATAATAGGGCAGTTGGATGCACAATACTTTTGTTCTAAAAGGGGTTGTCTCATCATGGACAATGGGGGCATATCGCTAGAATATGCCCCCATTGTCTTATAGGTGCGGGTCCCACGACTGGGACCCGCACCTATATCAAGAACAGAGCCCCGCAAATGACGGAAGAGCGCACTGCGCATGCACAGCCGTCCTCTATTCATTTTCTATGGGGCTGCCGAAAATAGCCGAGCACTGGCTCGACTATTTCCGTCGGCCCAATAGAAATTAAGGGGGCGGTGGCCGCGCATGCGCACTGCGCTCCCATTCCCTTCTATGGGGAGCCGGCTTGGTGGTGGCCGGACCGGAGTCCTCCAGCCACCACCTTGCGGGGCTCCGTTCTCGATATAGGTGCGGGTCCCAGCGGTGGGACTCGCACCTATAAGACAATGGGGGCATATCCTAACGATATGCCCCCATTGTCCATGATGAGACAACCCATTTAGGGTAGACAAGACGTTGATAGTTCCTTTGACAAAATGGATTCTGTTCCAGAAGACGTCACCTCCGAGCACAAGATTGCTCTGAGCTTCCAGCACCAAAAATTCAATACAAGATTCCGTAATACTTGCTGAGTTCTTTTTCTTGAGCCGCTGCCATGCCTTTGGTTAATTATGCCAAGAGTTCCTGAAAAACCTACTGCTTCAGCTTCTCGTATTTATCTCTCAAGGTTAAACACAGACAACAAGATGTCACTGCTGGGAGGATTCTACACAATAGGGGAAGTATCCAAGGGTAGAATGAAATAAATATGGAAGCCCTGCACTTTGGCAGACGTCCCCAGTGAAGTAAAATAATAGGGCACTTAGCGCTGCTCCTCTAATTGTGTTTTTGTATATTTTATAAAATGCATTAAAAGCTGCAATCAGGGGAAAAACCTGATGAAGAAATAGAAGTCAAGCTCAGGAAAATCAAAGAGGTTTTCTGAGACCTAAATACTGATGACCTATCCTCTGTATAGGTCACCAGTATCTAATCGGTGGGGGTCCGACACCTAGGACCCACACCGATGAGCTGTGAGAAGGCAGCAGTGCTCGCAGCTTAGCCTAGGTCATGTGGCCTAGACAAGGCTCAGATCCATTGAAGTGAACACAGTCTCTATACAAGGTACGGCACTGTGCTTGGTGAGCAGGGAAAAGGCCATGGTGCTACTTTAGGCTGGTGCCCTCCCATACAACTGATTGGTGGGGGTCGAGCGTGTCAGACCAATCAGAACTTATGACCTAATAATATTTAAGTCTCAACCCTTCTAAGGTGCAAGGAGGTCCATAGAGGAGAGGGGGGTCCATAGCAAAGACCAAGAAGGTTCTACTGCCAGAGCAGCTCCATGTCACCTCAACTCTCCATCCCAGCCAGTAGCATTGGTATTTGCTTGCTCCCAATGACAGCATTAGACTTGGATTCCTTGGACCCTTCAGATTGACTTGCCTTGAGAAGCCATAGTTCATCTACACATGCCGTAAGTAAAAGCACCTGGTTGACTAGATGAGATGCCTTTGAAGCACCTCTGGATCCTGGTTCTCATTCTGGAGAAGAGCTTTTCATACTGGCTAGCTTGTCCTCAGAGTCAATAGAAGGCATTGCGTACCTACAGATTCCAAAGCAATGCTCTAAAATATCAGGCATCTTGACAAATATAACATGACATGAAACCATCTGTGACTTACAGCCTGTAGACCCTCATGTACAATGGACTTGGTTGGTGACACTTTTGCCTGGATATGATCTGCTGGGTACTGATTCTCATTTAAGAGATCCAATATACAAGCAATGGTCCATGGGAAAAGTAGGCAAATTAGCTCTTCGGAAGGAAGAAAGATCTCTCTAGTGCAACCTAAATGCCTGACCTAAGAGCCTTCACACTTACTAGAGATGTTAGCCAACCAAACACCTATCTGTAGACGTCTGTTCTGGGTTCTTGCCCCTTATCAGGATGGAGAAGAGCATTGGTTGGCTGGATGAGATGCCTTTGGTGCAACTCTGGGTCCTGGTTCTCCTTCTGGAGGACAGCTTTGCTTACTGGCTACGACCAATACAGTTTCAGAGTTGTCCTCGTAGTCATGGACAATCTGCCAGTAGAAGGAGTAGCATACTTGACAACCCCAAAGGCAAAATATTGGTCCCATCATCTCAATCCCAGTCCACAGATTGCAAACCAACACTCTCTAAAATATCAGGCTTCTTGCCTAATATTACAGCTGACATGAAACCATCTGCGGCCGGCATATGTGCTCCACAAGACTTTGGCTTAAAATGGATGACATCAATCTGCTATGTGAACAAGTCAGACAGAGATTTGAGTCAATTTAAGAGAAGGCGAAGGATTTCATTTAGCAATTTATTTCCGTCTGCAAGAATTCCAAAGGAATTGGCTCGGTCCAACGTCACGTCATTAAAGGGACAGAACAGTTGCATCAGTGCGGCATACCCATCGGTGTGAGGTTACCCCGCGCGTCCTATCCCCCTCTAGAGGCGGTGGGGAGTATTACAGCGGTGCGCAAATGCATGGCGTTCCATCCGGAAGTTTTCACACATCGGAATGATGTTTCAAAGGTGGAAAAATTGTTCAAATAATTGACACTTGCCCTTTAAGCATGCACACGACAGCGCGGGATGTAATCAAGCCTTCAGAAATAGCTCGCCTCCGCTTGAGTGCGTTCACGACTGCTGGCCTGTTCTTCTTTCAGAGTCTAACTTCTTATTTGCAAGCCGGGATGTGGAGAAAGCTATGCTTCCAGTTTGGGAGGTGTCAATCCTTTAGGCCCACGCGCCCCCATATACTCAGCAGTCTGCCCATAGGCTTCAAAAGAGGCGCATATGGCTCAAATCATACCACTCACGGGAAATAAAGGAATGAGGAGGGAACGTTGCCAGCTACCCTTAGGCTCTGCATTTGCTCGGCTTTCTGCTGTGATATAAACTTTTTCAGCTAAATTAACACTGGCTCCTATTTCCCTGCGGTTACTTACAAGCAAATACATCATGTGCTAAAGTGTACATTCCCTTCCGTGCAAATGTCCACATCACAATGTGTATGGGTTTAGAACGTGGCGGCGTGGCGTTTACTAGATAATGGCGTCTGGGACCATCACAGATCCTGAGGGATGCAGGGCTCCTGCCCAGTACCATTCGCTTGATTGACCCTGGACAATGGGTGTAGGAGGACAAAGAGTGAAAAGGAGGCCGCACTACGCCAGGATCGGTGTGATCGAGTGACGGACCAGGTGTCATGTATGGTGTTGCAGAAAGCTGGAACTTATAAATAAACATCCGACTGGCTTGATCCCAAACTAAGGAGCATATGGGTGAGCCCTATAAAACCCCTAGAGCTCTCCCTGACTGCTATGCCCATGCAAAGGTCTTTATGCTAGACAATTGCATGCCCACGTACCTTATACTATGTGACACCTGAAAACCCTATAATAGTGAGGGGACACGACCACCGGCTCCCTGCACTTAATACGGATGGAGTCAGGGTCACCTACAATCAAGCCAGCAAGGAAACACAAATAAAGGAAACAGACTTATCTGAGGAATCGGCAGAAGCTGCCTCCAGCAGTGAACAGCTCATCCAGGAAGAAGTATAAACCGCAAAGTGAGGCAGTATGGGAGGGAATATAAAGGGAGACAATCAGTGCAAATAGGTGACAGCTGGGAGAAGGAAAGGAGATGACAAAGTGAAACCAAAACAAAGAATGTCATGCAAGAGGTAGAGAAGAACGTCTAACAGACCTTCTCACAGAACCGGCGGTGACACCGGGTCAGCAGATCAGGGTATTCCCATCCGGACATTATCTCTAGAAGATGCCATGAATGTCAGAAAGGTGCCCGACTCACCTCTGCTATCTGAAGAATGGAGAGCACACGGCACATGCGCAGCGTCCTCTCCATTCACTGCTATGGGACTTCCGAAAATAGCCAAGCGAGTGCGCTCATCTATGTTCGCGGTGAGCAAGTGCGTCCACCTCTCCATTTACCACTATGGGAATTCCAAAAACGGTCTGCTTTCTGCAGGCTCGTCGCAGAGAATGGAGGACGGCTGCGCATGCGCAGCGTGTTCTCTGTTTATTTCAAGACCCTATTTATTTCGCGGTCCACACCGTCGGACGCGGATCGCGGACGCCATTCAAGCGAATATGTCTGCGTCCGCATGCGCCGGCCCTACGATCGGCAATTTGCGGCCCTCAGCACGGGCCCGGCCGGCACAGGGGGGGGTGAAAGGGTCTAACTGAACGTAACAGGAACGGTACAAGCCATAGCACTGAGAAAGTAGAGAAGTACGTAGAGAAGGGGCGGGCGGCAATAAGCATCTCTTGACTGGCATTTTGGGGATAAATATGGGTGATACATTCTAGGTCTCCCTATTTAAAGGGGTTGTCTAGAATTGGGTGAATATTGCTGCTTGCTTCTAAAAGCAGTGCCACGCCTGTCCGCAGGTGGCGTGTGGTATCGCAGCTCAGATTTGTCCATTTCAATGCATTGGAGCTGCAATACTACATACAGCCTGTTACCAGATGTGGCGCTGTTTCTGGATGAAAGAAGCCCGTGTTTTCTGAATTCTGCACAACCCCTTGGGGTTAAACATGAGTGGGCTTTACATGTGGGAGTCTTTTTGCCTATATATTTACCCTCCCGTCCATTACAAATCTACAGAAGCCATTGTGAAGACTGTTAAGTGTGTCACTGCAATTAGAATCCAGCTGGCGGCGACCCGCGTAACCTGCAGAACGCCAGGCAGAGCGACTCGTTCCATGCCCAGCACAGTAAAGTCTATAGAAAAACTACATTAGGGGGGAAAAACCACTCGTAATCTGGATCGGAGCTTTTAGCGCAAATGACGGTAAATTGGTGCATTTATAATAATCGCTCAAAAAGCAGTTCGGTTAAACTATGAGGTCAAACCACTGAAGTGATTCACTCTGGAAGTGTCTGTACTTAGATTAGCGCCAACGGTCACGGGGGAAGAATGTGAACATTTTGGATTTTGATGGCAATCTAAATTTTACAAAAATTCTGAATATGATTTTTTTAAATTGAGTGTAGTACCGCCCACTGGCCTGTAGGTGGCCCCTATAAACAGCTTTCCACTAGTTTCTGGATATTTCTGATTTCTGGCAAATTTTTGGGTCACTTCATCAGAAGAAGGAAGGGGTTCAACCCCCGATGCTGCAGCGTCTACAGAAGGGAGCGGGGTGGGATCTCAGCCGCGCTGTCAGTGCTACAAACATCCAGCAGACGGCGGCTGGCTCCAATCCCGTAAGACTAGGACGCTCTGCGATCAGTAGGATTGGTGACTTACCTCTGTACTTACCCCATGGCCACCATGAGGTACATGATAAAATTCTCACTGTCTGAACCCACCAGTAGGGGGAGCTAACTGCATATGATTTTTTGGGTTGATTCCACCTCTCAACTATCAGAAATGACACGGAGGGACAATAGCAGGGTCAGGTTTTATAACACTGAGCCACGCCTCTAACTCCGCCCAAAGCATATCTATACACGCCCATTACCGCGTAGACCCTTCCCCCCCCCACATAGAAGTTATAGCTACATTGTGCCTCACAGTTGTAATGTCCACAGGGGCGGATTGGCCATAGATCTTAAAGGGAAATTTCCCGGTGGGCCGATGACCCAGGGGCAACCAAGTCCTTCTCTCTGCTGATGAGCGGGTACATAATGAGCTCTCAGCGGTAATTAATGCTGTGGGAATCAGGTACTCATGTACCCAGCCAGCGACATGTCCTCCTTAATTCAACTGCTGTGGTCGGCAGCTCACCTCCTAAGCCCCCTGCTCCATAGACAACTGGAGGAGGAGGACAGAAGATGGCAGCTGTTGATGGCCACCACAGAGGACAGCTTTTGGGGCAGTATATTGTGCCACGCTGCGTTATTTGGTTCTGCTGGGATGGTATTTTGCATTTTGTATTGTTGACCCCGCCTACTTGTGCTGCCCCGCCTTCTGTTAATTTGGACCTGCCGTAAAATGGGGCCACTTTTAGTCTTTTTTTCCAGTGCCACTCTAAGTTCCCAGTTCGCCCATTAATGTCCACATTGTGCCCCCCCTTTCAGTTGTTATCTCCACATTATGACCCCTTTTAGTAGTTATGCCCACATTCTGCCCCCTTTAGTAGTTTGACCCACATTGTGCCCCCTTGTCTGTAGTTATCTCCATTGTGCCCTTTCCAGTAGTTTGGCTCACGATGTGCCCCCCCTTTCAGTAGTTTTGCCCACATTGTGCCCCCCTTTCAGTAGTTATGCCCACAATGTGCCCCCTTTTCAGTAGTTTGGCCCACATTGTGCCCCTTTTCAGTAGTTCGCCCCACATTGTGCCCCCCTTTCAGTAGTTTGGCCCACATTGTGCCCCCCTTTCAGTAGTTATGCCCACATTGTGCCCCCCTTTCAGTAGTTTGGCCCACATTGTGTCCCCCTTTCAGTATTTATGCTCACATTGAGCCCCCCTTTCAGTTGTTATGCTCACATTGAGCCCCCCTTTCAGTTGTTATGCCCACAATGACACCCCCTTTCAGTTGTTATGCTCACATTGTGCCCCCTTATCTGTAGTTATCTCCATATTTTGCCCCTTTTCAGTAGTTATGCTCACATTTAGTGCCACCTAACACTACCCACCTAGGAGATCCCCTTATGATGGGAGCACACCTGGTGCTCCCCAGCAGGCACGATGATGTCACAAATGGCGCTTGCTGGGCTGTGTAGGAGGAGCACTGAGGCTGATTCCCGGGCCGGCGCGCCCCTCCTGCACAGCCCAGCATGCGCCACATCATGGAGATCGCCAGAAGCTGAGCTGAATGGTGAAGCAGGGGGTGGACGGCTCCGGGATTCACCATCGCAATAAACTGTCTCTGCGTCCTAGACCAAAATCCAAGATTGTCCCGCGGGATCTGTGACAGCTCGGAGGTATGGGTTTGTTATATAGCGCCAACATACATTGTAGCACTGTACAGAGATTGTCATCACTCATTTCCCCCCATGGAGCTTATAATCTACGGTTTACCCATCTGAGATGGTAGGAGATCAGGGCATGCTGAGAGTTGTAG